>NW_008586014.1:0-61272 GCF_000691845.1 Merops nubicus | reverse complement strand
CAACTCTCTTGGCTAGACAGAAGTAATTACGCTCCTTAGACCCCCCTCAGCAGGTAGCCGGCAGTAAGAGTTCGGACTAAACACCGCCTACGCTCTCTATTTTCACGTCGTTCACAGGTTTCCATTAATCACTCCGTAATATGCAGTAGCTCACAGGACAAAAGGTGGCAGACGTTGTCACTCCTTCGGAAAAAAATACAACCAAAAAAAAAAAGCCAAGACCGTCTGGCCGCTTTTCAGAAGCCCGTGTTTGAAAACGCCGCCGCCGCCCGGCTCCAGCCCTGCGGGGGCTGCCGGGCTCGGAGCTGGGCAGCCCCTAAAGGCGCCGAGATGAGAGCTCCTGAAAAGTCAGTCTTGTCGAAACCGAGCGAAACAGAAAACTTCCTCCAGAATAGGGCTGCGAGCTCACGTCACTATTCCCCCAGGCGCACATCCCTTGTGTACGCAACGGATCTGCCCGGGGGTTCTTAGCCATCGGTTTTCGAATTGCCACTCGGCGAGTCTCGTCCCCCTCCTCTAGGGACCCTGGTGCCAAAAATCGCTGTGTGACAGAGAGCTCACGCCGGGCACGCCGTTTTCCTGCCGGAGCAGCAGGGACAGGCGGAGCTGCTCGGATGTGCTGCTGAAGGCAATGAGATGTTGGTCGCTTATTTTGCAGTCCACAATTTGACGGCTTTTTTTCCACCTTTCCTTTTGCTACTTCTATTGAAGCATCTCGGCAGCTTCACATCAGCTGAGTGTGGAGCTATTGACTGCTCAAATCTAGATTTTAATTAAACGTATGTATGGTCTGGTCCATTATATCCAAAGAAACATATAATGGGAGAGCGAAATTCAATTTCTATAGATCTGAGAAACTTCCGTTTGGATTGAACTGTTTCCAATGCCTGTTGTAACTCAGTTTAGAAGTTGCAAACATATGAAGCAAAAATAAACTAGTAAAGATTTCTAAAAGACTTGTGGGGATTTTTTCTTACGTGTATACCTTATCATTTTGCTGACATGTTTGATTACCCTACAAACCTACCAGTGTCTACTTCTGTAAGGGATCTGAGAATGGACATGGTTAACCGTTTCTAGAATTTATCAGATATCGTGGACTTTTTGGAAGTGCTCTATTCTGAAAATGGATAGAAATCTCTATATAAATTTCCTTACAGCTGCTGAGACCTGTGTTTGCCTCTATGAATTCCTTCAAGTGGTGAGATACAATAAATATTTCTGACTGCCACTGATGTTTTGATTTTGAACCATGTCTTGTTGCCAGACACTGCTCTGTTCTAGGGTGCCAGGAGTTCAGCCTTAGCCTGGCTGAAGTTAGAGCTAACATTGCACTTATCACAACCCTCCATCTGAAATGCTGTGTTAGTCCTTACTGCTCATGCTTCTGTTTCCTTAAGAAGTATTATCTTTTGAACAGTATAGCCTGGAAGGTGACCAGAGAATAGGAGACTGTTTTGCAGACAAGAAAGCAGGAAAAATAGGCACAGAAACAAAAACAGTTTTAAGGGAAAACAACCTGAAAATCACATTAGTGATCTGGATAGGAGTGTTTACTCTATTAGTTTCCTTAGATGCTTAATTGACAGTTTTGTAATTCAAGCTTTGCTTTTCTCCTATCTGTATATTGTAAAGTACATGGTTCTTACAAGACTCACTTTAGGGGGGAAAAACAGAGAGCACAACAGCATTGTAGGCTTCAGCTTTGAGATCAGTGAAGGAAAATTCCCACACTGACAGCACTCATGATTCATGTTAAGATTGCCATGAACAAACAGGTGTTGACATTTTAATCCACTGTTCTTGTTATCTACACTGGATAAGATTTTCATGGAATAGAAAGTCCTAGTGGATATTTTAAAATGAAAATTCCAATTCATTAAAAAAATTAATTTATGAATTTATGATTTTCAGTACAATTATATAATTAAATACACAAATTCCTTGAAAAAGTCAGAGGGAAAAAAAATCAGCAAAAATTTTACATCATGCTTTTGGAAAATAAATTCTGTATCTTTGCAAAAGAGATCTCTAAAGCATGTGCCTTGTGCATTTTCTTGAATGTAGTTTTATTGAACCGAGTCATGAACACCTTTTGACATGAAAAGACCTACTTTTGACAAAATTATGACAGCCTATGAACTTCAGAAAGAGAAGGAAATGAAATGCAATCTTCTTCTGTCCGTGGCCAGGGTCCACAGTTGTCTTTATCAGATGTTATTCCTTACCTCCAATGAAGTATTTTGGCTCCATAACTTTCCATAGCAATCAATGGGAAAAATAGTAGAAGCAATCTGCAATGGAGCTGGGAACCTAAGTATCCTGTTAACTCTAGACCTACATGTTTACTCCTAGCAGCTTAACCTGGAAGACATTACTGAGAAAAACATCAGAAGAATATCCTTCCTTTTGCTCACTACTGTGGTTTGGTACCTTATTTTTTATATTATTCCAATAATAAAAATATTTGACTTACACTGGTGCATTTTTGTTTCAGGGAAGAGAATTCATTTAACAATTGAAAAAATTGATTTCAAATATTCACTACTACTGAAGTCTTTGTTATTATGTCATATATATACAATGAACATATAATCAAAATAATGGCAGAAAAATGCATTTACATTTAAAAATGACCATTTACTTAGCACCTAAGAAACAATAAACAATGCATGTATCAATACAAATTTCCTACAATTTTTAGCTATAGTACCACTTTTCATTTTAGGATACATTGAATAAGTGAGGCACAAAAGTCCTACTCTGATGACACAAATATATACATAGATATCTGTCTTTATACATTGCATCTTTCTAAAGGAACAAAATGTGTATAATTGGACATACAAAATCTATGTCTTCAGATGAGTGTTTTATTAAAATCCTGTATAAATTCTCCTGGTTGGTGTTTTTTCTTTTTTTTTTCTCCTGTAGTGAAGATGAAGTTAGGGTTGAGGTTCAAACCTCTAAACTGCACCCCAGTGTCAGTACAGAGAAATACTTTAAAATGAATTTATATTAAAACCTTGGAAATTTTAGAAATCTTTTGACAATTCAGCCCTTAGCTGATTGACCAGCTTGCTTCAAAAATCTTTTTCAGATTTGGGCATGTTTTGTTTATAAAACACAAGGCTGAAAATGCGCTTATTTTGAAGCCTGACTTTATCTGTGAAACCAGATCAAGCACAATAGTCATATAAACTGTACCCTATTATTTTCCCTTGTGACAAGTTCCTGGAGCAGAAATTTACATTTTAAAAGCAGATCTGAACTTTAAATATCATTCAAAAGCTAAATAAAAAAGCTCATGATTCGTAACTCACCTTTGATTCACCTTTTATAAAGTTATTAATATGGAAAAGTCAAATACCTATAAGCATTAACACCCCTTCTATCTATAGTCTTGGGAATAGTTGTCAGCTTAGGTCATAGCTGTCACTGCATTCAGATCTCCATAGCGGAGATGTGTCACCAATAAACTGAAGTTTATGGCTCCTCACTGACATTTAGAAAGAAGTAAACATCTGCCCCTATTCATTTGAGAGCCATTGCAGATTTCGTGCTGATTTTTTGTCTCCTAGTTCCCTCTTCCAGTTCTTAAAAATCAGTTCTAAAATAGACTTGAAAATGCGGGCAATCAAAAGCAGAGAACTAAATTTGAAGCTCTAGTTTCCAAAATCCCATCTGTATTTTGTACTAAGATTGAGGGCTTTAAATCAGTGTTCTAAATACATGACTTGAAAATGACCTATGAAAACACACCCATACTTTATTCAATGCCTAACAATTTCTCTGTAAAAATGGCAAAAGCTAATCACCATGGTCTAGCAACACACTCTTGCATTGTAGCTGTTGCAAAGGGTTGCTTGTTTCACTTTTCCTGGTTTGTGACGATTACCCCATGGGGTGCTTTTTAACGCTGGCTGCAGAAGCCACTTGCCTGTTGAAGTGCTGGGGTCTAAACCCCAAGTCCCGAATCAGGGTGGACATATGGATGATGCCCACAAACAGACAAGAGAGACATTCCTCTTAGTTTTCTCTCAAGGCCCTGGCCAGCCTTGGGTGAAAACCAATTAGGAAATCCCCACCAGGTGCCCTGCCTTTAGCATTAATAATATAAAAGCTGGCTCTGCTTGTAGTGGGTTTGCTATAGAGGGTTTCTCAACTGTCTGTTACAAGCAGAAGTTTCTGGAGGTGGTGGGACAACATCAAGACCATGACAGAAAGAGAATTATGTACGTAATGACATTTTTCCTCGGTAATTACTACACAATTGGAATTGGGCTGATGACCTGGCTTATTCCTTCCTCTGTGACCTGGTTTCTAACTCAGCTCACTCCATTCTTTGCTACATCATATACCAGGAGTGAATACATTGATCTATTTGTTCCTCTGGTTGTTGGCCACCTCTTATCTTTCCTATATGTTTTGGAATGGGATGGTAAATCCTTTCCTCTATGTATACTGCTAATGGCAATATCCTTCATGCTGGGACATGCAGTGAGCAAAAGACCTGTGCATAGAATTGCAACTGTATTTTACTCAGAACATCAATGCCTGTTTTTCCCTGACATAACAGAACCAAGAGTGTTTTGCTGAATCCTTGTAATACAATACAGCCTAACTGAGCAGGTCTTATAAAACTCAGGTGAGTGCAACAAGAATCCAGGTTATGGCATAGTGTCTGCAGAAGTAATTGAAATGGATGCTTGGTCTACCTTCAGGCAGCTCCATAAAATGGACATCTGACTGGTTTGAGGTAGTAGGGCAAGAATAGAAAACCTTAAGTTCCGTAAAATGAGCTTCATGTTCAGGAAAAACAGAAATACAAACTAGAGCAGATACTTCAGCCATGTAGGAAACAGCAAAGTTACCAATGCCAAAAGAAATCATAGTGGAAAGATGTAACTTAGAAATCATGACTGCTGCTGAAGCAGGTGTGTACTACTGGTCAAACTATCAGGAGATGGCAGGTTGATTTGTCTGGGGGCAGCTCCAAACACACGCCAAGAAAGCAGCTGCCAAAGGCAGCTGATGGAAATAAAAAGGCCAGACCCCACTGTCTAGCCATGGAGACCCTGGTCACCAGGGCAGTGGGTAGGAGACCAGCAGCCAGTGGAGAGCAGATGAGGCACCCTTCCTAATGGTGCCCAGCACCACTACCCTCCCCTTCTGGTGGCAGCAGGAGCAGTAACCTTGGCTTTCTCAGGCTCTCCATAGCCACTCAGAGAAGGCTTTTGTGTTAGCAACATCCTGACCTTGGCTTGACCCCAGACTTTCCTGCTCAAGGGGGTAAAACCCCTAGTTGTCCACATTGTTGAGAAGCCTGGAGATGGCTCCAAATACTAAGCAAGAGGAGGAAAAAAAATTAAAAAAAAGAGTGGATTGACATTTTCTGCAGACATTGTGTCCAAAAAGTGTGTGAATCTTGTGATTTGCATTGCTCTTGACATATTGAAAATTTCTTATGTGGATACCTATATAAGCAGACATTTATAGCTTCTAGGAAAATGGTACAACTATTCTTTTATAGCTGTGCAAAGGCCTCGTACAGATACGGTAAAGAAAAGCAGGCTTTTGTAGACAAAACCTGCTAGTTCACTGTTTCTGTGAATTTTATAAGGCAGACTGTCATCATATGAATTGTGAGGCTGGAAGAGAAAACCCTAAAGCAGATTTAATAGTCATCATTAAAACTACTATTAGAATTCCAAACAGACCCTGACTGCTTTACAAAACATGTTTCCTATCTTCTCATTAAACAACCTGACAAATCTTAATTTCAGCTATGGAGTTCTGGGGGTGACTAGAAGGTTATTTTCTTCTATAGTTTTGTATACTGCCCATCACTTTACTACAGTTATGACTTTGGGTGTGTCAGAATCTGAGGAAAGGACATTAAAATATAGAGATGAAAATGATAAAATGAACACAGAAAAATTATTCCATAGTTGTCATAGATCTTAAAATCCTGCAGAAAGAAGCCACTCTTCATTGCTGGTGGTAGCTCTGGATTTTGGTGAATTCTTTTCCCAGCCTTCCTTGTTTTTCTGATAGAACAGAGACTGAGTTTACTTTCAGGTAATCAGTGAAACTTTTATTGAAGTGGATGGAGGTGGCTTAAGCTTGATTTTGTTTGAGCCAGACTTTTCTTCTTTATTGATTTTGTTAACTACCTGAGTTGGTGCTTATTGATTCAGGAACAGCTGTACAATGTTTTAATTTGTTCTGGGAGAGGGCTTGGTTCTGAGCATGAATCTTTAGACTGATTCTATTTTTCCATTGTTCTGAGAGTTCATGGGAGATGTTATTACTTGGAGTTTATTTGAAGTTTACCAAAAATCTAGGTGAGGTTGTCTTCCTTTCCTTCATCTCCCAAGACTCATTGGGTATACGCAGAGCACCGTGAAAGGAGGCTTCTGCTGGAGGAGGCCTTCACCTAACTGCTTTGCATCTCAGAAGGCAAATAGAAATCAAAAAGAAGAAAGGTGAATCATGTATCACAAATCATAACAAATACCTGTTCATCCTTAAAAAATTACACTCATGGAAACCCCACTACCTTTATAAACACTCTGTTCTAGTGCTCAGCTACCATTTACAACCAGAAAGCTGTTTGCTACTGTTAACTTACATCTCTAGTGCAGCAATTTAAGTGTGCTGATATCTGGATTTGGGAAACAGGTTATTCTCTTTCCTTTTACAGGCACTTTTTAACATACAGGAAAAACAATGGTTCATGCCCTGCCAGAACAGGTTTGTGAAAGGCAGGTCCTGGTTGGCTAACCTGATCTCCTTCTATGACAAGGTGACCTGACTAGTGGATGAGGAAAAGGCTGTGGATGTTGTTTGCCTAGACTTAACTAAAGACATTGACACTGTTGCCCACAATGTCCTCCTGGAGAAACTGGCTGCCCATGGTTTGCATGGGCACACTCTTTGCTGGGTAAAAAAATGGCTGGACACAGAGTGGTGGTGAATGGAGTTAAATCCAGTTGATGGATGGTCATGAATGGTTTTCCTCAGGGCTTAATATTGGGGGCTGTTCGGTTTAATATCTTTATCAGTGATCTGGATGAGGGCACCAAGGGCACCCTCAGTAAGTCTGTGGACAGTACAAATCTGGGTGGCAGTAGATAAGCTTGAGGGCTCTTCAGAGGGATCTGGACAGGCTAGATTGATGGGTCAAGGCCAATGGTATGATGTTGAATAAGGCAAAGTGCCAGGTCCTGCACGTGGGTCACAACAAACCCATGCAACGATGCAGTTTTGGGGAGGAGTGGCTGGAAAGCTGCCTAGTAGAAAAGGATCTGGAGGTGTTGATCAACAGCCACTTTGACATGAGCCAGCAGTGTGCCCAGGTAGCCACGGCAGCCAACAGCATCCTGGGTTGTATCAAAAATAGCGTGGCCAGCAGGACTAGGGAAAGGATTGTGCCCCTATACTTGACACCGGTGAGGCTGCATCTCAAGTCCTGTGTTCAGTGTTGGGCACCTCACTACAAAGAAAGACACTGAGGTTCTGAAGCGTGTGTTCTAGTCCCTTCACCAGCTTCATTGTGCTTCTTTGGACAAGTTGTATGAGGAACAGCTGAGGGAACTGGGGTTGTTTAGCCTGGAAAAAAGGCGGCTCAGGGGAGACCACACTCTCCACAACTCCCTGAAAGGAGGTGGTAGTGAGATGAGGGTTGGTGTCTTCTCCAAAGTTACAAGTGGTAGGACAAGAGGAAATGGCCTTAAATTGTGCTACAGGAGGTTTAGGTTGAATATTAGGGAAAACTTCTTTGCCTAGAGCGTTGCCAAGCGTTGGACCAGGATGTCCAGGGAGGTGGTGGAGTCACAACCTCTGGAAGTATTTAAAAGACATGTAGATGACGTGCTTAATGATATGGTTTAGCGGTGGACTTGGCAGTGTGAGGTTAATGGCTGGGCACGATGATCTTAAGGTTCTTTTCCAGCCAAAATGATTCTATGATTCAAAGACTTGCAGGTGACTGGTCAGTTGTATCTATCAGTTGATTTCCTGAAACAGAATTAACTCTTCTCATTTTTTCAATGCAGGAAAAAAAAAAAAAATTTCTTCTGAAATGCAGAGAACCCAGAGTAGCATTGTTTAAAACCTCAGCAGAGCTTATCCAAATTGATATTAATGAAAATAAAATACTTCAGGGATATGATTTCATGAGATTACTGCATTTTTGCCATTATTTTATATTGTGATTTTTTTCTAAGAGCAGGATGTTTGCAATTACACAAGTTCTTTGCAATACTGTAGAAAAAATGTATGGCTCAGAGAGGCTTAATATTATATAATAATGATTTAAGAGAATGGTTTTGTACAGCTACTGTCTTAGGATAAATCTGCACAAGGCTCTTATAATATTAATTTCCTTGTAAAAATTCTGAAGGAAATTTTCAATGCTTGAAATTTTTGCTATGTTAAGTTATTGAAATGAAATCAGCAAATCAACATTTTTTCTCAGCTGCTTAACAATCAGTAATCTAATTTAAAAACTGTGGACAACCCGATATAGGCTAACTTGAATCAATCAATACCAAACTAACTCGTGGCTGCTTACATCGACTTAACAGTCGTATAAAAAAATTTATTTTTTTATTTATTAGTCATCTCGAAAACAGAAAGATTTTTTGCCAAATTGCGTAATACATTACATATTTTCTGCAACATTTTGTCTACATTTATGGAAAGTGGAGAACAACGTACTATTGTTAAGGACTTAATGAAGCAGAAATGTTCTAAGAGCATTCTATATAGACAGAGAAATTATGTTCATAGGTTTCTTTCAGTAAAAGACAGCTTTATGCCCGTACACACAACCTTGACTATCACAAACATCAGCAAGGGTGGCTGTACATCAGCAAGTTACATACCTGCACTGTGATGGACCATTGATAATGGTTTATTCAGCTGCCCATAGATGTTCCACAGGTTTGGTCTAACAAAGCCATAATTTACCTGAGACCTTTTTCTTTTTTTCTTTTTTCCTGGATACTTCAGAGAGCAGGTAGCTTCTTAGTGTTGAAGACAAAACTACTGTGAAATGTGTGAGGATGGCTTAAAAACTATGCGGATACTTCAAGGGCTCACTTGAGTTAGATTATGGAGAATTTTGATCATTTTAATAATACCTACTTTTTAATCCCCTGTTAGCAGCAGCCACACTTTAAGACCAATTATAGCCTCAAGAATGGTTTTCCAAAAATTACATCCATCTTTGAGTCTAGAACACATCAACTTGGGCATGTTCATAGTTCCTATAAACAGTTATTAGCATGTACCATGCTTCCCAGCTTTCTCATACAGCAGTTGCCGTGAAGTAGGCACCAAGTATACATATGTGCATGTATAAATAAATCTACATATTCTTTCTATCTATCATAGAATCGTAGAATTGTTTAGGTTGGAAAAGGTCTTTAAAATTGTCAAGTTCAACCACTAACCACATGCTGCCAAGTCCATCACTAAATCACATCACTAAGTACTGCATCTACACGTTTTTTAAATACCTCCAGGGATGGTGACTCCACCACCATCAACATTCCTGCCGAACTTGTTGTCACCTGCAAACTGACTGAAGGTGCACTCAATCTAGATTATCATTATAATTGATAAAAATATAAAAGAGAACATGCCCCAGTACTGAGCCCTGGGGAGCACCACTTGTGACCATCCACCCACTGGGTTTAACTCCATTTACCACCACTCTTTGGGCCCAGCCATCCAGCCAGTGTTTTACACAGCAAAGAGTACATCTGTCTAAGCCATGAGCAGCCAGTTTCTTCAGGAAAATGCTGTTTGTCTGTTATCCATCTATCTATCTATGCATAAATACAGTTTAATAAAAAGTTTCAATATATGCAGCCAGGCATATAGCCATAAGTCTCTCTATGGTCTTTCTTCTTAATGAGCTGAAGAAAAAGTAACTTAGGGATATTAACTGAGAAAAGCATTAACATCAAATTAAAAGTCTTGAAAGATCTAAGTTGCATAATAGATAGGAGAGAATAGTCTTGAACATTTTCCTGTGCCCTAACTGTGCTTAGATCCAGCAAGAGTGCAAGTTTTTTACTTTTTACACATTTCTGGCTAAGTCCTTCTGATACTCCACATACAATATAAGAAGTATAAACACAAGAAAAACAAAGTTTCTACATTACTCCATTATTAAGGTAATTATTTAATGCTTACAGTGATTATAAAGAATTATGTATGCATCACTCAATTTCTATTTTTCATTATCTTTGTACTTAGCTGTTTCTTGGAAATGAAATCCAGGTATTTAAACCATAAGAAGTTCTGAAGAGGGAATAAGTGTCAGAATTTTGGCTTCAGTGAGAAATTAGTCTTAATTCTGTTGGTGATGAAGGTAAAATAGACTTGTCAAGTGTATGAGCTGTGACCTTGAGGTGCATTTTACAAAATTTTTGTGGTTTTTCATATTTCAGATAATTCTCTTTTAATAAAAACACCCGTATAAATTATTAATACAGATACTCTAATTTTAAAAAAAGATAGCTTCTTCTTCTTGTGCCTTTAGAGGTGGCTTTTCATGATACTGATTGTGGAAAGGTTTCAAAAAATCTTTAAAAACTAAATAGTAATGTTAATTTTGGCTAGGTATCAGCTCAAAAGAGGGCAGTGTCTACTGAGATTCCAGCCAGAAATTCTCCCTTGCTGGTCTGCAGTATCCCTGGGACAATTCATATCCACATTTGAGGTAGAAGAAGAGATTGTCAGCTACGAGAAAGTATGACCCATTCAGCGTATCAGAGAATTTTACATGAGTAAAGAGAGATATTAAAATCACTGAACTGAAATTATGGATTTAGATGTTCTATTTGGATCATTAACATGGATATTATGGGATATCAAACTGTTGGTTAGTAGTATCGTCTATTCGTCACCTGACACACGCCAGAAGAATTTGAAAGAAACAAAACAAAACAAGAAATCCTCATGGATGTTTTGAATATTTTTAGTTCAGAAAGCATATTACAATCTAGATTACACAATAGTAGGCAACATAAATCCTTATATTTTAAGAAATTTATGGTTTCTTAATTATTATTAGAGCAAGAAATGCTAATGGTTGAGTATAATCTCCGGGTTTGTATGTAGCGGCAGCAAAGCAATGGTTTTGTTTGTTAACCACCAGAGGGAGCCTGGGGAGTCTGTAGAGGGACACGATTTAGAGACGTGACAAAGCAAAAACAGCTTTTTTTTTTTTTTTTTAAAAGGAAAACTAATCTTGCCTTTCTGTTCCTATGCAAGAAGCTTTTACACAAACTGATGTGTTTCCATTGATTTCAGTAATGAAATCTGTATGGCTGAACAGCTTCCTGACTGAAATCCTGCAAGGAGGCAATTTTTTTTTTATGATGCATCCCCATTTGCATCCCCATTTCTTTAAACCACATCTATAGATTTTTTAAAAAAAAAATAAATAGCTAGTGGTGCTTTTTGTACACAGTAGCTAAAGTGCTTCCTTTTAAAAACTGATAAATTGCCTTAACGTCTCATAATGGGTGTCTTTAATTCAACATGTGCGACGAAGTAAAGGCGTTAGATTTGAAATCTCAAAAATGTATTTCTTGTTTTGGTACTGGTAATATCCCCTTGATATCACAACGGAGAAACTAAGGTAGCACAGCTGTAGAAATGAAAACACAGCATAGATAAGTAAAATCATCTTTCTGAATGTAGTTTTAGAGTTTAACAATGGTTCAGTGTCAAAATCCCCTAATGTATCAAACAGGATAACTGCAAAAAGTTAGTTCAGCCATGTCCTTTTCAGTAATTTCAGCAGTTATCTGGATTGTAGAATATACTACACTTAGTAAATTTACAGACAATGCTATTGTCAACACATTCAAAAGTAGGCTTAGAAATGAAAAGGATCTGAGAGAAACTGAACAGCAATGCCACATTCTTTGTGGCAGGATGGCATCTGCACATGTCCATGTGAGGAACGACAGGTGAGCCAGCTGCTGTAGAAAAAGATCTCAGGACCATAGTGGATTTTATCCTTGACCACAACTAAACAACATGGTGTTACTACAAGAAGGAAAATAGATACTAGAATATATAACTAAAACTTATCTCCTAAAATTCTTAGCTAAAACAAAGCAAAATGTTATTTGATTTTATTGAGGGCTTTGTGGAATGCTGAAAATACATTAATAGAGAAGTTAATTACTGAAAGCCTATTAATTTATGAACTTCTTTGGCTGAAATGGGAAGCAGAGTCTGTTTTATTTTGCTAGGATCACATGTAATTAAAATAGTTTGGGGTAACCAATTTTAAATGACTGCTAATATGGAAACAATTACCAGAACCAAGAGAAAAATAATATGGCTCTTGGAAGCACTTAAACCAAACACCTATACTAAATTTGGAAGCTGAAGTCTTAAGTATTCATCAGTGTATGTGGGCACCTGTGTTTAAAAACAGGATCTGCATGTGTAAAATAGGATTTACATTTCTAAATTTAAATTGCAGTGATTCACCATAATTTTTTTTCTCCTAGTAATAGATGAAATATGGGATTGTAACTGGAATTAAGCAATCATCTCTTAAAAGGAACATTAAGATCGTCTGAAGAATTCAGCAATGTCACTGGCAGCATATCCAGATTCTCCTGTGTAAGGGAATGGATTCACTTCCCAGCAAGCTGAATTTTAACATTCCCTCGTAAAATTAATACTGCTCTTTTCTGTATTTTTATACAGTACAAAGTGAACCAAGATTTTCTACTTCATTGACTTCAAATATATCTAAGATAAATGAATTCTTTAATTTTTTTACTGTATTATCATTAATTGTACAAGTCATTAAAAAATGCTTATCTTTCTTGTTTCAGTCAGGATTGTAGTCTGGATGTGGTATTAAATAATCTTTTAATTGCATGCTAGCTCATGCAATAAAGTTGGTAAATAAAGTTTGAGGTAATTGCTTTAAGATTTTGAATATAATCTGATTTAACATCAGGTCAAGTACTACTTTAATTGCAGTTGTAGTTAACCCCATGAAAACACCCTACAAGAGCATTCAATGATTTATGAGTGGACGTGCTGGTGTTTTGACTGCTACTCAATAGCTGGACTCCATAAAACTCGCAGTGATTGCATGGTATGGGAAATATGACTGCAAGTTATCAGCAGAATTGTACTTGTTTCCTCTCAGAGGTAAAAATTGTTTTTTTATGAATCAAAACTTATTTGATTTAATGTTTCTACCTTATCTTCTGAAAAGTACAGTAAAGGTACAATATACAGCGTTTACCTGTGTGATAGCACCTCTTTGGCAATCTCTCTGAGTGACAGTAGGTACTAAATAAAGAGTAACACACTCAAACAAGCCTCAAAATCTGTGGGAAAGAAACAGACCTTCTGTTTGCTAAACCTCCTGCTCTCTGTGTTATGATACAGCCTCTCTGATTCACAAGTTGTTTCATGATGTGACAAGATCCAGTCCTGGAGAATGGCAGATTGGCACAGGAGCAGAAGGGAACGAGGGTTCTCTGCTGTTGGAGTATCTGCACTTTTGGTAAAAAATGGGAGGAAATAGTAGGAATTGCCTTTGCTTGCAGTCGTTCTTGACTGGACTTGCAAACTGCAGGACATGAGGAAAAAGGCAGCCTACTTCACATATTGGCATTATCCCCTATAAAACTCATATATTGTATTGTCGTCTTGAACAGGGAAGGTTGGATTGATTCTTTAGCTTTGATTAAGCACATTTAAAAGCCACAGAAAGAAACCAGCCATCCCCAGGAAAAGGCTTACAGATGGAAGACTAGGTCTGAGAGATGTAGACCCAGTTCTTTCCATGGCAGTTTTTAATGCTATACTAAGAAAGTAATCAGGTGGGTGTTGGGTTTTTTTTCCCCTTCGCTTGCCATTAGTAAATTCCCAGGGAGTTTTTCAGCTGCTCAAATACGTTGCTGGCCAGAGATGTATGAATATGTAATGCAGAGAGCAGTCACAATATAATTTTCCTCTCTGGACCTGATGGCAACAGGTGAAGTGAACCGTGTACTAGTTCTCTGCTCATGCCTCCAAGTTATCATTTCTCTAAAAACAAGCAAGCACAAAGACTAGTTTCCTCATCTGTTCCCCCAAAGTGAAAGCGAGTCGCTTAATAATAGAAACTCTGAGCTCCAACTTGGAAATGGAACTGTACGATTTCCTAAACAATTGCTTCTTATGAGCAATTCTAAAAACTCTCCCAGGTTTTATTTATCCTACACCAGAGGGGGGAAAAAAAAAGAAAAAAAATTTAAAAAAAAACAAAACAAAAAAAAAAAAAAAAAAAAAACAAAAAAAAAAAAAAACACAAAAAAAAAAAAAAAAACCACACCCAAACCTTTGACTTTAAATTACTGTTAATATTCCTAACACTTTGACAAATGTCTGTGATCAAACACCACCCAATTATTTCATATGCTTAAAGGAGATGCAAATGCTGAATTGCTACTCAGTCATGTGGAAAATACATGCACAGGTAGTTAGCTGTATAGCTCCTATAAATAGGAGTATCATGGAATATCTTACTGATTTCTGTAGATCTAGCAGAATAGCTAATCATGTGCTTAAGTGTTAGTACCACCAAAATCTTGGAAAACATTTTGCTAAAGCACCCCCGGGTCTAAAGCTAAATAACCAGCTCTTAACATCAAAGGTTTTAATTCTCTTTTTCCTTTTCTTCTAGACAATTTACTATAAATAGCATGCTATTTTTATCAAAAAAAAAAAAAGGTTTCCTTTCAATCAGTACACTCTTACCCCTAATGACAGTTAAACTCACTGGCACTGGAGTTCTTGCCTGCTTGGGAAGATTTATAAAAGAGCACTTGTGGCCTTTCGTGACAGCATTATGGCCCCCATCACAGCTCAAGATTGGGCTGAGATCAGTTCTTACAGCAGTAAGCATTAGTTGTCTGCATTGCATATGTCTTTATGACCTACCGGAGAGAAAAAAAAGAAAAAAGGAGAGACCAGAGAGTGACTCGGTGATGATGGCTGTGCACCCACTGCCTGAAAGTCTTTCAACATAAGGAAACTTCAGGGTTGATTTACAAATTTGGTCCAAAGCAAATCCCTCTTATAAGGCAGTCTTGTGAATTTCATTAAGATCTTCAAACACAAACATGAAATTGCAATACAATAAACTTTGATTAAGTTTTGATTTAAAGGCCATACAGACAACAGAAAATACACCTGTAAGGGAAGAAATAGCACCTGGAAAGTAATTTGCAGGGAAAATGGACAGAATTTCATTTAATGGAGTGATCTCCAGTTTATCAGTTATCCTGAGCCTCTTTTGTAAGGTTGACAAAGGAGATATTGACTGCATAAATAAGCTATCAGTATTGCAAAAAAAAAAAGGCAATGTAATTTTATTCTGCATACTGAAGTCAAAGGGAAAATTTTCCATCACATTGCTTGGAAAGAGAATTAAATTCCAAATTTGTTTTATCAAACAGAATTGATAAAAATAGTTTCCATGTTTTCTGCAAATAAACCTAAATAATACTAGGCAGAGATGATGTTTTCAGGGATTGGTAAAGCTGATAGACTTGCAGTGACTAATTTTAACACCTGAGCTGCCACCTTCATGCTCAGGACATTGATTGAGAAAGACATAGTGTAATGAGGTATCATTTCCTGAGAAAATTATAATTTTAAGGTAATATTTCTGTAAATATCTATTTCTGCAGGGATTTCTTCTACTTGTATAAATAACACTGCTACACTGCTGCTTTGGGATAAAGTTTTTCTAATCACTGATTACTCAAAAGAGACTATGTTTATGTTGGAAAGGAAGCATCACTGATTATGACTTCAAAGGCAACATTAAATTTGAGTAAAAAGCAGCAAGAACTCTGAAAAGGTATGGGAAGCTGCTTAAAATATTTGTTCCTATAATGATATTAAATACTTTCCTGGTATTATTTGGTGTAATGCAGAAATGTATGAACAGGCAGGAGTAAGAGGAAATTAGGCTGCAATCTGCAACACTAGAGGCGTGAGCTGAACTAACAGATATACAGCAGTAATAGTGATGTCCACACTTTGGATCCTTCACACTACTTAAAACCATGATCAGATTCAAATCCATTTGCTTTTGGAGAAAGATTCTTTACATTTGAAGAACCCATCTGCTTCCACATCAGTGACTGGCTGAGGTAGAAGTGGAATTGTGCTTTGCCTAATGTGCTTTGTGCTTTTTAAATGTGGGCTGCGCATTTAACAGTCCACCCCAAGAAGTCAGGACCAGTTCTGGTCCACTGGTTAGTTCATTAGACATCTTTTATTCCAAGAGTAACGTCCTTATGCCTACATTTTCCCCTAACATCATGTACATCATTGACGGAATAGACATAGAATGCACAGAAATCCAAAGCATCATGGAAATAATCCCAATACTGTAGCTAATTAACAACTTGACAGTATCTCTCAAATAGTTCTAGGTAATGAGTCAAATCTTACGTTGAAAGCAATGCCAGTATACTGAATTAAATGCCAAAGTGGGCCCTAAAATTTCTGTTAAAAACATGCATTCTCATCACAAACTCTGAAAAAAATAAACAGAAGTTTCAAACACCTTTTATCAACAAAGTTTATTAGAATTAACATTAATAGCCAAGAATTAGCCCACAATTAATGTGCTTTTCTTCAGCCATCTCTTGATTCTGTGCATTTTCACCTGAGAACATAATTCAATTTCTGGATAAAGCAAAGCTAAACAATACTAAACTCTGTCAGGTTCAGGCCAGTAAAATACTTGAAGGATAAAATCAAATTGTTCAATTAATCATCATTAATCAACATGGGGAAAGGTCTATTATTTTTCACCGCAAATGCAAAGGCAAACAACCACTGAATGCTTTCTCCTGCATTTAAATGTATTTTCTGAAGCACTAAACATTGCCTTCTTTCCACTCTGGCCATACTATAAAACCATATCTGCTGAGTTCTAATTGTGCCAGACCCTGAAGTCATTAACTTGAGCAGAATTAGCAGTACAGGTCCATACAGAACTGTTAAAATCCCTGCAAAGTAGATGGTCTTTTGTATTTAATTCTAAAGGCTAATATTCCCTTGAATGACAATAGGGAGCTAAAACGTTTCAAGGGCAAACCAGTGAGTGTCAATTAAACACAAAACTGGGTAAAGAACAATGTGCAAAGAATAAACCCTGTAGTAATGGAATATAATGTGTCCAAACAGGTACAGTTCAGCCAGATTTAAGCCTGCATAAACTAGGATCTGGAGATTTACTCCCAGTAATTATTTCCAAAATTTTTATTAAGGACAGCAGTGAAGGACATAGAAAACACACAAAGGCTGAATGCAAGGACACACAGGGATTCACATAGGATATGCCTACATTACCATATTCATTTTGATCAGAGTGTGTTTTTGAGGCAATCCCCAGCTGACACTATTCCTGTACTCCTGTTATCTCTGTTCAGGAGAGAGCCTGGGGCTGCCTTCCAGCTGCAGCTGAGTTGGGGAGATGATACGCTCCCTTGCTCCCTAACACCCCATGTGCTGTGGCAGCTGATGGGTATTCAATGCTTCAACCAGACTGCAGTAGGGTTGGAGTAAAGCCACTGGAAAGGTGTGTGTTGTGGAGCAAGGGTCCCTGGCATTAACTGATTTAACTGACCATCTCCCATTGTGCCATGCTAGTTGGTCCCATAACACAGCCAAAACACAGCTCTTGTCTGAAGGCAGAATGAAAAACAACTTTTTAGAGCAGTCATCAGTCTGAATCACAGGTTCACAAGATGAATTCTTGAATTTGGGTTGAAGTTACGTCCTTCAGGATAAACATGTGTGCGTTTTATACTACGTAGAATAATTGCAACAGGTTTTGTTCCTGTGCTTGTTGTGAACAAGTATTAAGACAGTCACTTAAGCAGCAGTTGTTTACAGCTGACATTTCGTTAGACCAAGTAACCCTTCTGAATGGGTTTACTTGGGGTAATGAGTGTTAGTTACAGGGCAGGTCCACTGCCAAGTGTAGCTCCTTTACTGAGAATAACTGAGAAATAGTGAAATGAAATTTGAAACCTAAAGCAGCATTTTCACGAATAATTTGCAACTTGCATCCTGATTCAGTTTGTGACGCTATTATTTGACATACAAAAAAAAATAATAATCAGATAGTTGTCTTAGACTATTCTAGTCTTTCATAACAAAAGCAGTTTCATTACAGTACTCTTAGAGATTTGAAGTGGTGTTTGGAAGGGAATTCATAAGAAAAACGGATTTGAGCAGTGCTTGCCTGCATCCCCCTATTAATTATCCCTGAAATTTGCTTCAGAGTCTATGCTAAAGAAATACATTTTGGTGAGAAATAATGATGTTTAGCTTCTTGCATTGCTACATTCACTTAGTGAGTTATTAAAAGTCAGGGCCTTTCATGCTGAATTTTATTAATTACATACAATCTAGATAGCAATAAACCCAGACACTTTACTTTGAACTCATAGTGCTTGCAATAAGTTTACTTCTCTGAAAATTAATAACCAGCTGCAGCTGTGGGGCTGTTATTTAAAAAATGGCTAATATTTTCTCTTTATTCAAATTCATGTTAAAAAAATAAAATAAATAATTAAAAAAAAAAAAAATCTGAGGAACCAATAACCACAGAGGCCTGACTGCTTTGCCAAGACTCCTACACAGAACTCAATCACTGAGTGAAAATTTCACTGAGTACTCACCTTGCTTGGCAGCTGCTCACCAGGCTGGACATCACAATGTACTTTTCTTACTAATTAATAAAGCAATTCTGCCTTTTAATTACTTTTGTTTTAACATTTCTAGACTTGGGAAACACTGATGTTCTAACTGATGTTAGAACATCAGTTCAAGTATCCAGTCTGGGATTTGCAAGGTCCTGTTTCATATGATTCTTGCAAATTCTCACATCATGTTGACCTTCCTTCTCAACGAATTTAAATACTGACTCAGGATAAACATCCTTTAGATCCAAATGGCAAAATCAGCAGCAAAGGATGCCATTAATTTTACATCACCTCAGTGATGAGTTGAACTAACAAAGAAAAGCAAAACTTCTCAAGATGTATATTTGAAAGAGCATCCCAATTATTTATAGGAACGGGGTACATGCATGTACATTCACATGTACAAGCTTATGTTCTATCACTCATTCTATTCATTTTATATGAATCAGTCATTAAGAATACAGTGACCAGGTAAAGCTGCTTAAAAGCTCTTGCTGACTGGCTTACCTTGACAGAAAAAGGTTAAAAGAAATTCTAAGATCTGCACTGACATGAAATCAATATCCACTACTCAAATTCTAATGATGCAGCATCTTTTTAATGCTCAGAAATGACCTAATGTATGTGCCTTCAGTAGTGAATCTAAGCTCCACAGATTAAACAACAAAGTACTTTAAAATGGCCTCCAGAGGTCAACTCTCTCTGCTGACTACCAAGGAAAACTAAACTACTCACCCATGTTGGAGCTCTACAGCAAATGACGGTATGCACCATATTGAGAAGTAAACACAGAAATAGAAAAAGACACTCTCAAGTTCCCACAGGTTAAAAACACTGTTCAACCCAATTGCTCTCACATACGTCAAAAGTCAATGACACTTTCTTGTAAACACACAGTCCATTGGAAAGATGACACAGAAGTTAAAATTAGTGTATTACATGGATAGATTCCAGGCTGCTTCCTTACTCTGTGTGTTTGCCTCCTCTAATGTGATGTCTGAAAATTAATAGAGCCATCTTTGAGATGAGTCTTTTTTGCTTGACTTACCAGCAAAATTTATTTTTGGAGGGTAACCAGAAAAATATCAAACCCAACTGATTTATTTTTATAACTGAGAACTCAGTGATGTGCTGTCAATGTATACACGAAAAAAAATCAGCTTTTCAGTCAGCCCTAGCAAAGCTATACTAGAGTACATGGAAGGTATTTCATGAAAGCTCTAGTAAAGTGTTGGAAGCATTAAATAAAACAAGTAAAACTTCCCACAAGAAAAGTAATGTTTAGATCTTCATCATCATCTTCTTTCTTTTTTATATATACTTTTTCCCCCACCTAAACTATATCAATGACCTTGATAATTTTTTCTGATAAAAAACTTCAGTTTTATACACAACATTTTCATTTTCATACTGCCCCAAAAAAATAGTGTTCACGTAATTCTATACTTCCTGTTAGATAACAAACTAAATTCAGCTACAGTCTTCTAAGTTTCAAATACGTGTACTCGTGCTCTTTATCCAGTTTGGCTACATTGGCCCGTGTCCCACAGAAGAGTAATGCGTGACCTGGAGTTGCCCTTTTCATCAAGCAAATCACCTTGCAAAGGCAGCTGAGGAGGGACTGAGGGAAAGCTCACCCTGGAGAATGCAGAATTGTGCAGGACTTGGGAGTCTCTCTGGTGGGAAGAGGCAGTCCTGTGTTCAGCCCTGGCATAGTTCAGTCAGCAATGCTGAGCTATGCTAATAATCTTTCAACAAAATGTTTCCAAACAGAGTGATTTTTACTACAAAGGTTTTAAACCATTTCTTGAACAGCTATAAACTACTGACTGCAGCCAAAGTACTTTACCAGTTTATTTCCAGGCTATACTTGTTGAATTCTTTGAGAGAAAAGAGCCCACTGAAGAGTCAACGCTTCACCGCTTAAAGCCAAAGAATTAGGATTTAATCAAATCCATGTGAAAAACAGTAGTGGTGTAATTTCACCTTCTATTTCTGTGATACATGGTTTTTTTTGTTTCAAAATATTTTTAAAGAATTGCTAATCTGTTACAACAGTAGGCTAACTTTGTCTGTGTTTTGGTTTAAAGAGACAAAACAAGCTTCTTGAATTCCACAGTAACTGATTTTTTTTCATAGATGTCAACATGGTGGCAATGGTCTTCATAAATAGTGAAGGCACTGAATCATCTGGCAGAGCTGAAATGGTAAAATTTTCTCTATGCTATTGATGTTTACGTGCAGGAGAAATTATCTTTACTCCTAGCACTGAAAAAAAATGCTGGAGACTTCTCTGCTTGCTGCTGAATTCTCACCAGAAATAACCAAAATAAAATAATTTGTTTCTGAAAAAATATCTAGGAGAAAGTTCTTTAAATTAAAGAAGAGGTGGATGTGACAAGAAAGACTTCCTTTGGTGTGAGGCCTTTTTCTGCTTTCTGTGCATTTAAACCCAGGGGAGACTGTATTGCCAATAATGATCTGACTACCCACACAACTGACAATGCATCTTGTGCCAAAGTTTTGAACTTCTTGTATTTGAGAGATGTTGAGAAATTGAGACCAGGCTCTAAGCTCTCAACTTTGTTTTTAACTCTGAGCTGTTATGATAAATCTGATTAACACTTTTTTCCTTGGAAATTATGAAGAGCCATACTCAAAAGACTGCAGCACATGAACCTTCTTTACTTGGTTAATAGAATCACTTGTCTAGCACCTGTCTAGTGATTCTGCTAAACCAGTAGACTGCCTCTATACTCTATCCAATTTGATGAGGTATTTTGCAAGACTTTTTGAATATATCTATGTAATCTGTAGAAGTACAGAGAAAGGATATATATATATATTTTAAATTACATCACATGCAATTTAAGAAGCTACTTGCATTTGTAGGCCAAGTTGCCATGCGCTGTTACTCATTAAAATAATTCTCCTGTTTATCCTACACTACTTCATGTAAATGGTCTTTACTGCTTGCTTTTTTCCTTCAGACATGCATCAAACTTCGCAGGCAAGCCACCAAAAGCCAATTAGAATCATAATGAAACATACAGTGAAATCCTCTGTTTCAAAATTCTTCCATTTTTTTCTCCTCAGTGCTAGCTGAAAAACAATCAAGAACTCTGTGGAGTTCTTGGAGATTTCTTAGAACTTTCTTAAATATAAAAAAAAAAAATAATCTGAGAATTGTGTAATTCTACTGCCTTAAACACTGAGAGTTTTGTATTTTAAAGCCTTTAAAAGTCTCTTTATCAGGGAGGATATATGTTTCATTACTTATATCAATTAAATCCATGATAGTATAGAGACATGACAAGACAAATCAAAGTCAGTATAACTCAGTGGTATTTCCTTGGCAAGAGAAACTATGGATAGTCTTCAGTTTATTGTCAAAAGTACAAACTTCCATTTGTAATGCAAGCATAACCTCATAACTTTGAGTGCTATTTTGAACCTAGTTTTTTTTGCCTAGCTATGCAATGTGTATCTCTCATGTATAATGCATAATCATATTTTTCCAGGTAAAGGAAATGCTGAAACGAAACACCTGGAAGCCGAGACTTAAAAGTTAGTTACAATTACTTATGCTTTAAAGAGGAGAAGCTGTGAGATTTCCTCAAGCAGGAAGTATAATTGGAAGACTGCCTCCATTTGTCCCAGCCTTCACCTTGCAGAGAGTAGAAAGCTATTGAAAAAGTGTTTATATCTACCTGGTGTCTTGTTTTACAACTGTTGGCAGTAATAGGAAAATCATTCACGAAGCAGTGTTATGCATTTTCTATTTTATTTAAACAAAACATTTGTATGTATGTAAACATTGCTACATGCCTGTCCAATACCGGTGTTTGCTGTGGTAGCAACTCACCCACTGAAGCCCTGTGGGCAGAGGTGTGATTATGGCTCAAGAGTTCAGAGGTTTCAACAGTAGTTTGCAGAAGTCACCGGCCTTATTTTTTCTTCGTAATGGTGCTGCCTGCTGGCAACACCAGCCCAGTTTTCTTTCACCTACTCTGCTGAGAGCAAAATGGGACCCAAGGTGATATTTTGATGCCATTCTTCCTCACCACATCATCTTCTCAGATTGCAAAGAGTTAGGGTTTTTTAGCACTCGTACCCAAATTGCCTCTGCAGTTTCCATCTTAAAGTATTTGTCAAGGAAATGAATTACATCACTAGCAGTTGTGGCTGCAAAATACCAGTTTCAGCTTGTTCTCATCTTGATAATTATTTGTGCTCACTCTGTCTTGTTTGTTGGGTTATAATAATTGCATTATTAATATGCTTATGCTGATCTCTTGTGCTGCTTAGTGGGCTGCCTTCTCTCCTTAGACAGAGTTGATCTTAAAATCAGTATATTCCTCTCAGACTGATAAAGAGGAATTTCTTATTTGAAATTCTAATACAATGCTCATGCTAACACACCTAGTGTTTTAGGTCCACTTCAGAAAACTGTATTAGCAGGGAGTTAATTCCTCAGAGAAGCTGCATAAGCAGGCGTTGTCAGACTTCTCCTACAACAGCATGTGCACAGGGGAAATCATTCTGAAAGTTTTGTCTTTGTATTTTAAACTTAAATCATAACTCAGCTGAACGGATTTTTGGTTGTTTGTTTGTATTTGGGTATATTTGTTGTTGTTGCTGTTGTTGTTTTGTCTAAGTGTGCTCATGGGGTTTGCATGCACAGTTTGCTCAGTGCAGAGACCCCCAGTAGTCCAGCGTAGCCTATTAGGTTCTGGCAACTAAACCTAAAATCCCTGTTTATTCCAGTGGTAATTCCAAAGGGAGTTGAAAACACAAGGCATCCACAATGCCTGAGGTTTTATGAATCTATTATAACCAGAACACTTGTGGCTGCCTCCCAGCTACACTTGGTCTGTGTGACAGCCCTTGATACAGTGGTAGTGAGTGATTTGAGGACCAGACAATTGAGAAAGATACTTTCTAAAGAGGCACTTGGCTTCCTTCTATAATCTTTGAAGTGGGTGCTTAAGAAAAAAATATAACCATTGAGAAAATATTAATTATACCTATAAATGTCTGTGGGTTTTGGAGTCTGTTTCTTTTAAATTCTGCTGACCACAAAATAAGTGGTCTCACCGAGAATACTCGGGTCTTGGGTCAGTTATCTAAGTATCTTCCCCTCCCCTCTCTGTGCCGTACTACCAAAAGCATCAGACCTGCTCCCAGACAGCGGCTCACACAGAGCCACTCATTTTATCAAGCAGGGAGCTATCAGCAGTATTCTCTAAGTAGGAGTACTTCCATTTCCTGGAATTATTTTGCCCTGGGTTTCTTAATCTTTTAATTTATCTTCCCTGGTGAACTGCAGGGGGGAGCTTGGGAGGTAGAGCTTAAAACAGTGTTACTGGACCTGTTATAAAAAGGTTCTTTATGAAGCAGGAGGAAGGGAAGGAGAAAGGAAAAGAAGGATGGAAGGATAGCTTATAGGGATCAGTCTGCTGCATTTAAAGTTGGTCAGTGTGAGCTCTTTCCTTAATGTCACTCCCTGTGGAGAGGATATGATGTGACTTACCTGCAGGAGCACCGATTCTGTAACCACCTGTTAAGCTAATGCTATGTAAGAGATGCTCATATTTGTTGATTTCTGCTCTAGGTCAGCTAAGGTACCAGAAACGGTCCTTTCTGCCTATGGTTTTCAAAGTAGGATACTTCATACAGTGATTCATTTTACCAAATTTCTTTGTGTATCTATAGGAGGAAAGGAGTTTTAAAAATTAGCTCATATATCCTGTTACCACAGTTTTTGGTTCTATGAATTTTAGGCAGCTGCTAAACAGATGTGAAAAGGGCTTGATAACATTTTTTAGTTATTTTATGTAGTTAAATGTTCTTGTACATATTAGAAAATTGCACAACACTTCTGAAGGAGTTTTGAATACTCATAGGAGATAAGATTGTTATCTGTACAGACACCTGAACTAAAAAAAAAAGTGCTAGTGCATTTCTTCATTAATTAGTCATTTCTCTTAAATCTCTGTGGTGCTAGAAAAGGCTTTTGTGTGATTTCGCGTAGAAAAGTCTCTTGAGATCATCCCCTAGTCTGACTGAAAAATGTGTTTGCTATGATACATTGATGCAATTTATTTTTAAAAGTATCTAGTCTACTAACCTGTTCACTGCCACTGAAGTTCCATTGTTACACATAGGAGCAGGCTGAAGATACTTTCACGTATTTGACAGCCCAACATTTGGTTGCTCTAGGGCTTGGGTAAGGGAAAGGGAGAGGCTTAATCTGTAAAGATAGCATAACTACTTTCTCTCACACCCAAATTTTGGACCTTTGGTTAACTGATAATATAAATGTTCTGATATAAATGTATCTCTTCAATGGCAGAAGTAGCCTAGCTTCTACAGACAGAGGAGCAGCTGCTATTTATTTTTCTTGTCAGTCTTTCTAAAATCTACTTCCAAACTAGCAGAAGCATTCCTAGTGATTAGGAGAGTGAGAGGAAAATCCTAGCAGGAACTGTAGTGATGTTCTTTTCTTAAAGCACAAGAGTGAAATAGCCTAAATGGAAGAGACAGAGTCTTTCAGGACCTAGGAAGCAGACTGCTTCCTAGAAACTCAGGAAAATAATCCACTATTGATACTGTTTAATTGGAAGAACTATTCCAAAGGAGCTTAGTTTCAACAAATTGCAGTTTCCTTAAACATTCACAGACAAAAGCTGTGGTTCTGACTATACTGAACCACTTTCCAAGCCTTTGAAATAAAAGACAAAGCATGTAATTATTATATATGTCATGGGTTTTTTTAAAGCTTATTTTACTAAGAGGAGTAAATCACCATCATCAAACAATCTGGACATTCAGCATGTCAGAAAGATCCCCAAACTCATTTAATATCAGTGTATTGTTCTGCCATTAATTTTGGATATATTTTGCTTTTATGATGTGCTGAAGGAATACTGTTATAGATGTATTTTTCTGCAACTTGATCACTTTTGAGTCACCTCTGTTTTTCATCTCAAAACTCATGGCCACATGCCTCCTTTATTCTCATACATAGCAATGCAAGTGTCAGGCTGTAATTCCTTCTGCTGTTTTGTCTAGGTCACTTTGAAACCTGACTCATTTTTATCTATCTGAGATTCTTCAAACATTCTTCAAATGCACATATGCATTATGTGAGTCAAAATAGCTATTGTCACTGCTCACAGACAAAACATTTCTTTCTCGAAAAATATTCCTGTTGTATTTTAGCTGTGAACATTTTGTTACCACCTTCAAAGACAGATGGGATCTTCACTGCTTGCTTTCTACCAAGAAGCAAATATAAATAAGACTAGAAGGGAAGTACAGAGAAGTGTGGCAAGTATATGGAGGAATTACATTGCAGCAAAACTCAGATAGCACATCTTAGAAAGACATTACTTAACGATCCTTTAAAAAAATGCTTGAAAAAAAAAAAGTTGAAGGGTTGAAGTAAAACTGTACAAATTATTCTATGAGTCATACGATTTAGTATAGAATAATAGTTCCTAGACAAGAGTTTTCATGATGTGTCTGTAAAAGGAATACAAAACTTATAAGGATAATGCAATTCTCTACTTTGAGAGCATGAGATTTTCCAGTGAGAGTGTGATGGATGAATGAATTTGAGTTACTGAAGCCTTTTTAGTAGCTTCTGTGGTACAAAGAACACCAGAAGCTTTGCTGAAACACACTCACTCTTGCACCAAAACTTATCTATGGGCACCAAGCCAGAATTTTGCCTATTTTTTTCTGCTCAGTGCAAATTTATCTGGCATTGACTCCTTTTTAACTTTTCTATATACTTGTGAAGTGCTCAGGTCTAAACCCCAAGCCATGAATCACAGCTGAAATATGGATGATGCCCACAACCAGGCAGGAAAGACCTTCCTCTTGGTTTTCTCTCAAGGCCTGGCCAACCCTGGGTGAAAACCAGTTGGGAAATCACCACCAGGTGCCCTGCCTGTAGAATTAACATCAGGTGTCCTGCCTCTAAAGTTAACAGTGTAAAGGCTGGCTCTGCTTGCTGTGGGAAGTTTATTTTTGTGGTGGGTGTCTTATGCAGGGTTTCCAGTTATTGGAAGGATTCCCTGGCTGTCTGCTACAAGTGGAGCTCCTAGCAATAGAGGACAGCATCACAACCAGGACAGAAAGAGGATCATGTATGTAATGATACTGTTTCTTGGCAATTACTCTATGACTGAAACTGGGCTAGTTACCTGGCTTATTCCTTCCCCTGTGACCTGGTCTCTGACTTGGCTTTCTCCTTTCTTTACTTTGTCATATACTGTGTGTGAATGCATCAATCTGTTTTTTCCTCTGGTTGTTAGCCACCTCCCATCCTCTCTATGTAGTCTGGAAGGGGGTGGAAAGGTCTGGCCTGTGTGCTTCCTACTGGGGCATGCAGTCAGAAGAACTTGTCATCATAAAGCCAAGGCTGCAAAGTAATCCCTAAATCATAACCCTAATAAATTTTTAATTATTTCTCTTCTGTTATACTTACTAAAAATCAAATCAGCAAGAAAAGAAGCACTATCATGTACTGTTGAAGAGACTGTGCATGGCAGCTGTTTCTCTGATAGCATTGTCTGCCTTTTGTCTTCAGTGGTTGCTGTTAATTAAAAAAAATCAGTTTGAAAGAACTTCATAATATGTGATTAATTAATATGCAGCACTAGGTGAGTTGAAAAGTGCTTGAGATATAAAGTGTGCAAGAATGATACTATCTTCTACAGATGCTCGAGGAAAGAAACCAGCTTTTGTAGAGGAACTGGCTTCATAAGAAACAGCACAGCCCTCATTCAAAATCGCATGTGGTTTACAGCTCTGATTTTAATCTTTTTTTATACCTTCAAATACCTGTAACAATGTGCTTTGTCCCCACCGAGCTTTAAATCTTTGTGTCTTCTTTCCTTTCTTCATTGAGGAAAATATTTTGGGAATAGTCAGAGGGTTTGCTCATACCCTCAAGTACGTGAGAGGACTACGCAGTCATTCTAAGTGCCTATAACAAAAACATTTCTTCTGAAGTCCTGATGGGAATTGCAGTAGAAGAAATCTTCTTTCTTTAGCTTCAGAGATATTATAAGCAAATCCATTAATATATGATGGTTACCATTTAAAATAAATGTTACAAAACCTAGGGTAATAAAATAGAAACCATTCTTCACACTGATAGAGTTTTTTTTTTAAAAAAATGTTCTATTAGAAATAATAATTTTCACAGAAGCTCACAACACATGAATGTCTTTTGTGTTCATATACAAATGTGGATTTTCTTTTCTTTAGGAAGAATAATTTTTCTTCAAGAATAATACTTAATGCTAGAAACAAACAATTATAGCAAGCATCAATTAGTGCAATTACTATAAAATTGTGAGCCAGTACCATGTCACACCACTATTATCTGGGAACTTCATGCTTTCTGAGCTATTTGCATCAAACTTCTAGTTTTTAAGGTGAAATCACAGTGACTGCTTATGCTTGTTGGATATAATAAGATTTCACTTGTCTTACTTTGCTTTCAAATAAGGATAATATTTGTAATAGAATGTTGTGGGGCTTAATTTCCATACAATTATTAATGAAAGTTTTTTTAAGGGTTATTGGTACTAGAATCCGTTAAAACAGCTTTTTTGTCTCATGAACATTTTTCACATTTTAATTTCTTTGTTGATGGAAGCAAAGCCAGTTTAAAAAATATTTCCCACAAAAATATGACATATTTTCACCTAACAGTTAAGAAAAAAATTAAAAAGAAGCATTGCATTTTTGCTCTATTACTTATAATTTTTCATATCATACCATAATACTGCTGTTCCAAACACCATCATAGAATTTATACCATCATGTGATTCTACGTGTCAGGAATTAATTTAAGAATGTAATGAAATTTGTCCTGATATACCTTCTCAGGTTTTATAAAACGAACACGCTTCCATTCAATGAAGCATCACTTTATTGATGTGCTTGATTTCTTCACCTGGGGAAGCCTTGCTGACCTGCTTGATTGCTGTGCATGGTCTACAACAGAACTCAGCTCAATGCTCTCTGCTCAGGTGCCAGGGTAAGTACACGCTGCAGCACAGCAGATACAGAGTGTGGTAGGACCCTGCAAATCTGCTGGTGGCAAGGCTGTTATTTGTCAAGTGCACAGTAAGTGCTATCATTTATAATGCCACATTGTTTATTTTATTCTTCTTGTGCATCTTTTGCTGCCCAGTATTTCTATTTGTTTAGCATCTGGCACCAGAGTGCAAGGCCAAGTAAAGGTTGCTGTTGCAATCTAGCCCATTTCCAAGCAGAGACACCAAGCTTTTTCCACATACTGAGCTTTGTTTGAAAGAAGTCAAGTGCATTCACCTATTCACTAAGCACAGAGACTAACAACCATTTTCGGAGTGTATCATCACAGAAAACAACATCATGTTCTCTGTTTAAATGTGACTCTACTTCTTGTGCTAGGACATAAAACACTAAGTATTTCTTTGAAGAGGAAGCTCTACTAAAATATCATGAAGACAGCCCACATAATTTTATTCAAATGATCATGCTACAATGAAGATTAGTTTTACGTTGTTTAAAATAACAGTTGTGAGTAAGGCTTGTAAGGCTCTTATCTAGACCCACAGATGTCACAGAAGGTGGATCAGGTCTGTGCGACATGAGAAGGGAAACATTCAGCATCTGACATGGCACACGCCTGTGGGTTTGTTCTGCACAATAGTTACATGCATGTACCAGAGAGAAAGACAAACCATGATGATTAATTTATCTTCCAATAAAATACCATCTTCCAGTGATTTTCCTAGAATGTTTGCAAGACAGTTTATTTGCAGCACCTGCTTTTTATATCTATTTTACTCCCAGAAAAGACAGGATTTTATCTAATGGAAGTAAATCTCCCCTGGCTTTGTTAAAGGCTCATGCACTGAATAATCCCGGGTATTCTGCAGCCATGGCTAACAAACCTGATATGGCCCACATAGTAGAACAACATTTTCTTATGCAGAACTCTTATTTGAGGACTTTTGACCTGCTCAAAATGAAATGGCAAATTCTTCCTGCCAGGTACAGAATTACCCTCATTCACAAAATGATGTAAGCGGAGTGTGTCTCCTCCAATGACAGAGAATAAAAGTATTAGTACAATATGAACTTCCCATTATTGCTCCTACTGCTGCCACAGTCCCTGCAGAGTTTGTCTAATAAATCTCATGTGTACTGCAATGCACTGTTCCTTCTGTCTGAGAAATCAACAGCCCATGAATATGGCAAGTATGGTATTCATATCAGTCATCAGGAAAGTTTCTGATAGTCTACTGTTTTCTAACCTGCAGAAGTCCCCAGGCTCCTTTATTACTTAAAGAGTACTAGGAGTGTTCTGCAGTCAAGGACATGCGCCAAGGTGTGGAGCTTAATTCTAAACTGGTGGACTGCAGTTATTTTTGAGTCCTATTCTAACCCTGTGCAATGCCAGCAGGAGTGTTTACTTGTGGATATGGACAAACATATACTAGTCCTATATTTTAGTGGGCTTTTCTTTATGGGAATAATATAAGGCCATGCTCAGGCCAGAAGGAAACTATAGCATGTTCATCTATCATGCATTAATCTTCATGGAGCCCCACAATTTTCTTTTGTTAGTGTGTCTAAATGGGCTATGATTGCTATAGAGAGATGATGTATGGAAGGAGAATGATGCTGAGTCAAAGAGAATAGGGCTAGCTCTTGCCATGGGAATAGTGGGGTCCAGCTCAGCAGAACTTCATACATCTCACTGAAACTTTTCTTTGTCATTCTGTCTTAATAGTAATATGCATGTAGCACAACACAAGTTGTGACAAAGAGGAAACATGCCACAACAAATGTAAGATGTCGAAAGTTACAGCATATACTGAAGTGGCTCCATATATACATTTTCTTACTGGTGCTTAAATGCATTATAGAGTTTGCACATTTGTCCACCTGCACAGTATCCCTCAGCACGGAATGTTCTGGCTATCCCCAAGCTTTCAAAAATGAGCATGTGGCAGTTCAGTCTTAGTGCAAAAAGGGGTGTGCAGCGGAAAATTACAAGGGCTTTTACAAGGTAATGGATATTTTTTCTGTTTTCCAAAATCTAACATGTAAGTCATCTTGTCTTCTTAGTATGATTGTCTTACTATTAGGAATAATATACACTGTTCTTGTCTAGTGCTGTGCTGCTCACTGAAATATTGTGCTACACGTGCACGTGTTAGTGCTTGTGCACAAATCTACTACTAAGTTTTCTGCTGGAATCTTCACCAGTCAAAACACCTCAGAGTTGCCACTGGTGATGTTTTGTGCTAACTAGCCTCTAGTGAAACACGATTCTTTTCTGTTAGAGTGGTTGAGAGGAATATATTTTCATAGACTCACTGAAGAATTGTTTTAATTTTCTGTGTATACTAATTACACCTAAGAAGGTAAGAAAGCGAGACACCTACATCAAGGGCTGATGTTTACATCTAGTTCCCTCCTGTAGTGTGCTTAGTAATTACACACATCCTTTCATCACCATCATTCATGGTACATAAGAGCAAGAGCAGGAAGTATTCTGTTGGCAATGATATAATGAAGAAACCAAGCCAAACGTCAGGGAAATGGTCCTGTTTCAACACTACAGTGGTTCAGATCAGCCAATGCACTTAAAACGCAACTATGGAGAACAATGAAAATGGAAGAAGGTCAGGAAAGGTGACAGAAACAGTGACACTTCACATGGTATTACTACGTGTATGATTTTAGTGGGCTGTGGTCATTACCCTTAGAGATATTAATGAGTGAATTAGTCCAGCAGATATGGTGTCCTTTTGTCAGTGGGAGGCTGCAATTCAGCAATGTAACCTTTATAACTGGCTGCAGAATGAAAGAAAAAGTGTAATGAACTTTGAGGAGAGAAAAAAGTTCATCAAACAATGAATTGTTACCCACCCTTATCTTTCTTTTCTGAACACGGCAAAAATACGTACTCGGAGGCCAGACTTGCCTGGTATTCAGCCGATTTTCAATACAAGAACACTTACTACTTCCTGTGCTATCCTCTCTCATCTGTCTGCCTCTTAGCCATCAGCACATACAAAGAGAGACAATATAATCTCTTTATAAAGCGGTTAAGTGCTGGCCTAGTATTATCACCCTTTACTAAAATTAGCAGATGTTGTAAGAGCCTTGGCTGTGGTTTCTTTTTCTCTGACAATTTACGCTTTTGCTGAACAGCAATTATTTAAGCTAAACTCTCCTTTCAACCACCTGTCTCAAGCATAGGTAGGTTTGGGCGAGGGAAATCTCAGCCCAGGTAGTTGAGCTGCTTCTGAGAAGAAGGAAACGCTTGCTGCTTTTCCATGTTAAAAATAAAGCTGAACACCCTCTCAGAATGGTGCCATTTGTATAGATGTTTGGGAGATCTGGAGTAAGATCCCTGGCTGCTACAAGGCACTCTGAACCCTAGTGACCTCAGACTTGGAACAGGTACAGGAAAGGAATACAGGTACAGCCAGGACCTTTCTGGCTACCTCTGTCTCTTCTGCTAAACCAGTCAGAGGAGATCAGTGCAGGAGTGTTCCCCAGCAAAACAAAAGAACAAAAAAATCTAAACAAGAAGACATGGAAAATGTACCTATGCATCAGTTCAAGTTGCTGAATTTAGTGTTTCTTTAAGCAGGGGAGATCTTTTGTGCTTACTGACTACTAGATCCACAAATCTACTACTGTGAAAGCTAAAATATAAGGAGATAGAAATAAAAGATTAAATAAAGAGGTAAGTGAATAGTAAAATAATATGCAATTTCTAGATTTTCAAAGCTGAGTGGTATTCCAGGTTTACCTGGAGCTGGAACACCAACTTGAAGTAGCATGGTAGTATAAATACTAAAAGAGATAAAAGTTATTTGGGGCATAAGAGAGCTGATGATACCACAGCCCGTTCCAAGGAATTGGTGGTTTGCACAAAGTGGAAAATTACTCTGTGCCTTGAACAGGCAGGATGTTGCTGTGCTGTTGAAGGTGATACACAGACACTGCAAGGAGTTTGCCATCACTTTAAAAGAACAGATACTTTAGTACACAAAGGGACAAACATTGAACCAGGTCTGAGTGTCAGCACAGACCTACTAATACTAGTTTGCTCAGCTCCCTGCTTGATGCTTTGTTTAGATCTTACCACTTTGTGCAATAAGTGTTTCTTAGTGCTATCCAAAGTTATCTTGAAGGGAAATAGTTTCTCTCTGGAAAGGGAGATGACTTCAGCTGTATAGTCAGAGTACAGCTGTCTTGAAGTTAGCAGTTCCTTCAGCAAAGACAACTGTCCAACCTGTGTAGTGATCTATAAAAATGATTAAAATTTTCCTTGATTCCTGTGCAATTAGGGGACAGTTCTTGGCAGAATCAGCAGTATCATAAACAGGCAGATTGTTCAATGAGTAGCAGAGAGGGACTATTGCAGGCTCCTTTCCTAATTTTATATTAAAAGTTGAAGGAAACCTGCTCAACCTCTTGGTTTACATTTCCAGGATGTAGAGTTATTTTATGCTGTTGCTTGGCAAAGGTCAGCATCCCTTCTTTTAAACTGAGCTAGGAAGGTGATGTTAATATGAGACTCCTTCTGCCTGCAGAAAGGAAGCCACAGAGCACCTCTTCACTAGAATTGGTCCTGACAACATACAAACAAACCCACAGAGTTCAAAACCCATTCAGCTCACACAGAACAGTTAGAAAATTAAACAGCTAATGAAGTTTTAGAGGTCTTATATGCCTAATTATTTGAAACGGCATCCTGTTCATAGACTGATACTAGAGGAAGTTAAATAAAGTTAATTAGCAGGTATTTTGGCAGTCTGCTCAGTTTAATTCTCTTGCTACATCCTGCTATGCCAGAGTAACCAGAAGGTAATAATAAAAAAAAAAACCTGGAAAATTCTGTCTTGGCTGAGTGGCTGTACATCATGAGCAATTGCTCTTACACCCCTGCCACATGGATTATTTTACAAGTTACTTGAGCAAATTTTGCTACTTGAGGTGCAAGTGGACACTTACCCACATTGGTAAGGCTGGGAAATAAAAGGAACACTTTTTCTTAATTAAATTGCTAGAGATAACCACAATAAAGCCAAGGCCTTCAGGTGATATTTTGTTACCTAACTGACCTCAGACTCTTAAACTGAGGAGGAAGAGGTGATTGCAATGACAGATGACCTGTCAGGAGATGGCTCAGATCCTTGGGCCAAGATCCGTGGTCCTGGGTAGAATAATGATGCAGAAATACTGGCTTAACAAATTAAGGGGGTGATTTCTCAGGGAAAATGGGGAGATTACAGTTTGTACACCATACATACACAGTCCTTTGAGCAGATAGTATTTGGTAAAAACTACTGTAAATCCCAAGTATGATTTTGTTTATAATCTAGAATCCATGTTTTGGGTGACCCTAGCAGCCCAGTGCTAGACTCCTGAATCAGAAGCTCACAGTAGCCTAAGCAAGTGGGCTCACATGGTAAAATCCTGAAGCACCAGTTATGTTTGGTGCATGTGGTTCATCCACATTTCAGTTTGGCAGAAACACCAGAAGTAAATGGTGTAGATCTGTGTTCTTTCCAAACATCTGCATCCATGCAGTGGGAGACCTCTCCCCATGGCCACACTGGTTTCATCAGATCCCTCTCTTCTTTCCCACTGCAACAGTCTAGGCAAAAGGAATCAATAACTAAGTGCCAGCTGCATACAGCAGTTTCTGGAGAAGTCACATGTTCTGTGTAAACCTGTCATCTTGCTTAAGCTCCTTCTTTAACCCTGCTAGATAGAGGACGACACACTTTCCCAGCAATATGTTGGGAGGGCCATGCTTTTACATATCACCCCAAAGCAGTTTGCTTTAACTGATAGGACATTTCCTACAGGATCAGCTGCTCAGTGGACAGCAACCTTCCCTTCATGCAGTGGTTGTTCCTTCTCCTAATCTAACTTGCTTCCACCTCTCACTTACTGTGGCACTGGCTGGCTATATTCCAGATGCACAGTGAAAACCAAAACATCCTGCAGAAAGACAAACCAATGGAAAAATCCATGACTTGGCATGTAATTGCATGCCTTGACAATATTGCACCAAGCTCCAACTCTAGGGTCCAATGGAGCAACTGCTTTCTGCAGGATGAAACATCCAGCACAGGGAACATCACAACAACTCCAGCCTCCAACTCCTTCACCCTGATTTCTTCACTAACACCAACATTTTTGTGGCTGACTGTGTATCTGGCAACTCTGCAGGCTCCAGTGGAGCTGTGTTCCTGTTTGCAAGGGAATTCCCCTTCCACTATACTTTCCTTTATTTTGTTGTGAGACAGAGGCAACTCCTGCACTGGGTGTAGAGGGCTGTTCCAACCAGAACTTCATAAATCTCACTAAATTTTTTCTTTGTCAATCTGCGTTAATGAATGTTGCCATGCAGTGGCAATATCACCCAGTGGAGGTAATGTGTAACAACAGAGGTAACATGCAAAACATTTTCATATGTGTGTGTATATATACATATAATTTCCTAATGCTTAGAAGTGTCACAGAGTCACCGTGCATTTGAACAACTGCCTTCACTGGGTATTTTGCTGACTATCCCCCAGCTTGCTGAATGTGGCAGTTATGGAGGAAAAGGGACATGTGAGAGAAAGTCACAAGGTGATCTTTTATTAGGAAACAGCCTTTTTTTCTCTCCCCCATCTTCCAAGGCTTAACAACTAAATACTTTAATCTTGTTAATAATATCTTGGTAATGAAAGACTTATACTGCTCTTGTTTTCTATAATGTTGTTCTCTCCAACCTTCATTTCTTACACACGTATGCACGAGTCTACTGCAAAGTGTTATAAGATCAGATATCAAGCACTAGCACTGCTACCAGAGAAGAGGAAATCGAGGATTTCAGATTTAAAATTTTCTTTAGCAAGTAGAGGTAATGATTAGTCTCATATTTGTTTCTGGAACTTAATTATTATACTAACTGCGTTTTTGAGTGATGTGCTGTATACAGAGGATACCTGCATCATTGGAGCCTGTGCTATGTATTTCAAAAAAGTAAATATTGCACAGTACAGTCTTTGGATCTGCATAGTGTCACCAGAGACATCTGCAGATCTTCAGTTCCCTCTAATCTGATTACTTTCCTGACAGCTATAAACTGATGCCTCAAAATCCAATACTAGAGGCAAAAAGGTTTCTCCTCACCAGAAAGAATTCCTCTGCTGGAGAAATAGCCCAGTGACATCAGCAGCAGTAAGCTAGGGTTTGTGGTGGTGGTGTGCTGAAGAGGGATTAGAATTCATTCACAGTTCTTGTTAAAATGTCAAAGCCTTAATCCTCTATTTGAGACCCTTCAGATACTAGTGGATTTTTTCCTTAAATTAACAGTTGTTCATGTCACTTGACTTTCAACCTCTGCAGAGTTATTGTTCCCTCTGCAGCTGACTCAAAAGCCAGAATGCAGTGAAAAGTTGTCCACACTTCCACTGTTTTCATAGAATCATACAATGGTTTGAGTTGAAAGGGACATGAAAGATCACCAAGTTCCAACCTCCTTGTCATGCGCAGGGACACCTTCCACTAGACCAGGTTGCTCAAAGCCCCATCCAACTTGGCCTTGAACACTTCCAGGGAGGGGGCATCCACAACTTCCCTGAGGAACCTGTTCCAGTGACTCACCACCCTCACTGAAGTAAAAAAAAAAAACTCTTTCTACACTCAATGGGAAGATGAGTAATAAACATAGGAAGACAAACTATTTTCTTGGTTTCTTTGATTAGCTTTTTAAACCTATTTATCAGTAAGGATATGCTTTGCTAATCAGATGTAATGGCTAAAACATGAGAACATGAGAAGCAGACACAATACAATAGTGAAGAAGAAGTCTAAACGTACTTCAGTTCTGCTGATTTAAATGAAAGTTATCTTCTATGCTGGTGGCATAAAAAATTGGTAGAAAAAGGTGTTGGTTTATCTGAGATGCAATTATAGAATCTACCAGGCCTGACTGATTAGATTCAATCTTTAAATCCTATTCTGTATATTTACACTCACAAATCAAGTGTAGACAGGTCTTTCTTCTAAACTCAGAGGCTGCCAGGTACAGATGATTAACAGTACAGTACCTCTTATGAGAAGTGAGTGTGCTAATCTGCGGTAACATCATTTGACCTGTATGTGTTAGGTGTTCTCTAATTTTTCATACTATGAGCAAAAAGGCCTCTGCTACTTCACTTATCTGATGAAGTGAATTGTACTTGCCTGGTTTTGTATCGGATTATGGTTAAGGCAAAAAATGTTGCAAATTTTGTGCCATAGACTGGTTGCACCATTAATATAGTTCAAACTGTAACTGTCATGACAATTTGCAGTCATGATCCTGATTTGTATGACTTGTGTAGTGCACAAGTGATGTGTAACTACTTGTGTAGTTACAGCAATCTAGTCTCCTTTCAGCTGTATAAACAGTCATGGGGAATAAGGAGACTTTTTCCCTTCATAATCAAACATTAAGGAAAACTGCACTTCAAATTTAGAGAATCTGAGAGCCTATCAACATACAGGTTATGTAGTTACAGTTTTGTTTTGCACAGGGGATAAAAGTTTTAATCTAAATTTAACACACGTTACAGGGGAAGAGGTAGCCCTGGCCCAGCCTGTGAGGCTGCACAGTGGTGGCCACACCATGCATAACAACAGTCAAACTAAATTTTTTCCATCTTCACTATCCAGACCCCTAGGAGGATGACATTCATGTAGCTAATGTTGGAATCTCTCTGGTGACCTTACTCCTTATCTTGGTGACAACTCATGATCTCAGATCTATGTAAAAGCCAAATCCCAAGAAGACATTGTTGTGAGGACAGAATCAAACTTCTAAGGGACTGTCCTGCAGAAGAAAAGTTGCTTAAATGTAGATGCTGTACAGCTGCTGTGCTGCTTAAATTGGAATGCAGTAAAACCAAGCATGAAAACAAAACCTGTTGATTTTCTCAAACAGAAAAATCTCCATTAGAGGAATGAGAAAAATAATTCTAAGACCATCCTCTTCTGTGATGGCACATGTGCAAACTAACAACATTACGCAATACCAAAATGCAAATGGAAAAGCCTGAAATTTGTACTTTTTAGCCTACCTACAAACCTTGTTTTAGTTCTTTCTCACTTTTAGAAATGAAAGACATTCAGGCTACAACTTTCCATCCATCCCTTGGTTTTGTAACATGTTATAATTTTTCCAGAGGGCTTCATCTAGACCAGTTATACTGCCTGAGACTGAAAAAAGGAAAATGTGGAGCTTCCTCATTAATATTAACAGAAACAGCTGGGAAAAACTCTACAAAAGTAATCTCCAGTCATATCTGCCCTGAAGTATAGCACACTGCAGGCAGGATCATACAGAAGAAGCAGTAGCAACGTTCAGAGTTCTGCAGGAAGCCAGTACCTGTGGCCATGAGAGGCTCTTGTGGCTGTCACCATCATTCTTGCAATTTTGGCAGAAGGTCACATCAATCTTGACTGCTTTTCTTTTGGGCATACAGTGTTCTAGTTACAGAGTATGGTAGTTTATATAAGCACACTGTATTTGTTCATTGAAGCGTAGTTTTTCTAAGTGAGACCACTAAATGCTAAGGGCTAAATTGAATTCTCTTATGCCTCTGCTCTACAAGCAAAGCCAAGGAGATCCGTACTTTCTGCGTTCAAAGTATGACACTCAATTATTTATCTCAGATACTTTTAAACCAAGCTGTAGACATTTCAGATTGGGTATCTAAATTAATAGACTCTGCTGTGTTTACTTTCTATCCCTATGCTCTTCATGGAAGGAATCTTTGCATCATGTGAGAGTTGTGAAACACCCTCATGCTACGTCTACAAGCAGCATGAAAAATCATGAGAAGATAAAAATTCTTCTTTTAGAACAGCATTTCTTCAGTGTGGGGTAAATATGATCAATAAGACATAAAAATGCATTACCTACAAAGTCATTAAAAAGGGGAAATAATAGCCAAAATAGTGAAGAGCTGTCTATCTCCAGAACACTGCCCAGCCTGTGTGCTGAGTGAGGCAGGGGTCTGGCTGAAGAATATAATTTATTTACGCAGTTAGACAGTGTATTTCTTTGCATTTCTTAACTATATAAGCCTTGACTTTATAGCCTTCCTGACTTTGGTTACTTGGTTTTGTAAATACTAAGTATTGAAGGAATATTGAAGTTCCTGTAACTTGTTAAACAATCAAGATAGAGTTCATGTTTCTGTACTCAGCAGTCATAAAATGACTTCTTTCACATCATCTAATAATGCTCCTGAAGGAAGAGGTTGAATGTAGAGAAAAGTTCACACATGTTACAGGAAAGTTGAATAACTTTTCAGTGTTACTTTTTTTTTTTTTTTTTTCACTTTTTTCTCTTTTCCTCTTTCTTGCTAATATTTCTTCAGACTTGGTCTTTTCTTCTTCATCCAGTGCTGTCACCTGCATTTCAGCATTGTCACTGCTGAAAATATAGATGAGAATAACTATTTCCAAATCTCTTTTATATTTAGATATCATAAGAAAAATATAGTGAACCTTCAGTGAGTTATTTGCAGTATCATAACTCACGTTTTCACTACATAAAATGTACTCAAAAATGTAAAAACTTCACAAATAAGATCAAAAACAAAATAGTGAAAAAATTGTGGGAAAAAACCCTATACTGCACTACCATTTCAAGGGATGTTTTTCACCTTTAAATCAGTAACATTTTTTAAATCAAATTCTGTCCTAAAATATTGCATTAGTTCCTGCCCAGTTAATTGTATATCTGCGATAAAATGGGATAATCTGTAAATCAAATGCAGTATGAATTGGTCAGATAAAGTTAGTAAAAGATATACAGACATGTACATAAACTGCTATCTGTAATAACAAGATCCTGATTTTTTTTCTCTTCAAATCCAGAAACAACTCCAAATATTGCTCTCAGGATTGAAAGGGTAGCTGAATTCTTCAAAATGGTAAAACATTTTTTGTGAAATTGCACAGATCCTAAAAATTCAGTAGTGGCTCCTTTATTCGTTGTTGTTAAGTTTTCAAGCCATTCATAAATTTTAATACTATGCCATTCGGATGTGACAGCAATAACTGTTGTAAGCTTCACATAGATCAAAACTAAAAAACTTGTGTCACAATCTGATAAAATCATGAACGTCTGTCATCAGTTGGTAGGCAAACTTCTTCTTATTTCCATGTTGTTGTTGTTGCTATAAATTAAGCAGACTCATTCAGAGCAAAGACAAAGGAAAGAGGTGAAAATAGATATTCAATTATTTTCAGTAGTTCAAAGTTAATAAATAACTGCCTAGCTTTGGACAAATGTATGCCATGTCTGCCAAAGATCACCATCTAACATGTGTTAAGCTGTACATCTGAAGTATTAGCAACGTGCAGTAAGTGTCTGTGTTTTACACAATTTATATGTGAATCCCTGCCATCTGCATGACACTGAGAAGTGTCCACAGGGATGTCAGGCTTTCCTGACCCTCCAATGGCATAGGATAGAGCATGAGCAGCAGTGCAAGACTGGAAAATTTAGGAGAAAGCATTTAATAATGTCTGTGTAGGCTGCAAGTTTTCCTCCTTTTACTCAGGATGGACAGTACCATCACCAGTGTTAAGTTCAGGTGCAGCTTTCAGGACAGTAAGTGCGTAATAGCGTTTGAACGTTTCACAGAACTGATGTTTCATTTGTCATCATATGCCACCAAGTATCATACAACTGCTTAAATCTTCAGAGAAAGGCTTCAGTGAGTGTTGGATGGAAGGCCAGGTGCAGGATGTGCTGGAACTAGATGACACAGAGATAGTTATTCAGGGCATGAGTAGAGAGTAGTAGAAATTGGAGACCTAGTACTCCAGCAGTGCTTAGTAGCATTGTGAACTGTTCCTTTTATGTCATCTGGCATTGCAGACATTTAACACTGAAGTACTCATGTAGTAGAATATTGCCCATCACTTTTAATCTTGAAACAGATCCATGAAACAAAGGTACTTCCTTGATAGACCACAGGGACCTGTGAGGTTTCCACTTGTGTTTCTCTTCCTTTCTGCTCAAAATAGGCTTTCTCAGCCTTTCACAGAAATTGCCCCATCCCTTTGGAGTTACATCTGCTAATGGAACACAGATGCATAGGGAAAAATCTACAGCCTCCCTAAGGTGCAACTCTGACACAAAACAATTCCTAAAGGTAATTGTCCCCAAATTGGTCTTGTTAATTCATGCTTAAATCATCTTTCCGGGAGAAGACCAATATGTCTGTGGGCTCTTCTGTCCAGAGAGCCCTCCTTTTTGCTGTGGTTCTCCTCGTTGCCTGCTCTGGGGAACTGACTGACATTAAGGATAATGAACGTACTGACTCACACTTCTGTTAGCTATTAGGTCATATTAAAGATTTTCCCTCTGTGTGGGCAGAGGAAGCTGGGTCTCATTAAGGGTTCAGAAGGAAAGATCAATGTATTAATTAATGTACTAGAAAATGACAGCCAGGATCTCTGGATTGGATTTCAGACTGTGTTCTAGCTGCAATACCTCATATGACAGTTCTTCTAGATTTAGTCAGAATTTGTTCCATTAGAAGACTGTTCACATTCACAGATTTGAATAGGATTTCCAACTGTTAGCATGAATAGCTTCTATTCCTCCTGGGAAAAATAACTTCTCTCTGTTAATCACTGTGTATCATTGGCATGGCTCTAATTACCTTGGTGCAAAATGGAAGGTGAAACACAGATAGAGATTACTCCCCATATTCTTGTAGAAATGTAGCCAAAATACTGAAAAATAGAAGTATTCAATTCATAGTGACTGTCTTTGATCAGGAAAGGCTCATTGGCATCTTTTGTGGCCCTCTAAATCTTGGTAAATAAACAGGATAGGTAATTTTGTAACTCTTGGCTCTGTAGCTGGGCAAAAAGTAATTTTTTTAAATTGCTAATTTTCAAAACTTTCACAGCTTATATGCACAGACATTATTTTTTTAACTATGAAAATTCCTCACAGATGACAAATACTGTGTGTATTAAAGATTTGGTTTGGATTTTGGATTCAGAAAATATGTTTATACAGGCAGCAAGGATGCAAAAAGTTAAGTGACTGTTAAAAACTACTATATTTAGAGCCTAGTGCATCTAAAATACTATGTCAAGTAATTAGAGATGTTGAAATAAGACCTTCATGATGATGGGCTATCCCACCTCTTTGTGATTTTTACAATACAACTTGCACTGTATTGTAAATATGTTTGCATCTTTTGCTGAAATATTTGGAGGTGGCTATCAGAAACTACTTTAAAATAAAGGTGATAGTAGCTGATCCAGCATATTCCCAAGTGTTAAGTATATTTTCTGGTATTTATTGTGTATTCTGTAATTTTTGTCAGATAAAAAGAACAACAAAGTATTAGAAGCTAGCTAGAAAGTTTTCTGTTTTCAGCCATTCTTTCATTCAGCCTAAGTTAGTGCCACTGACTTTGCTACCTCTCACCCAGACTTTCTGTTTCCATGTTTCCACTGTTATTTAATGCTATTTTAATGCACAGGCTTTAACTTTTTTGCTTGATAATAAATTATGGGAAATCACAGAATATGGTAAGAGTCGGTGCCTTTTACTTATGTTTGTTTGCTTGCTTAAATTATCAATTTCTTGCCTTTCTATTATCTCTTTGGATCACAAGTTGTTTCAGGCAAAGGCATTATATTTTTCCACACATTCACTTGGGTTGTTTGCTCTAGGTTCACTTGATATGTATTTTAAACTGGTAATCCCAAGTGAAGCATTTTTATCAGTTTTACCTGTAGTTTTAATTTTTTGTGAAATATTTAGTTCAATGTGTTTTAAGATTCTTTCCCCATACATTTTTTCTTCACCTTAGAGAGTAACTGCTCAAACTGCTGCATAGGCTTTGAAACCACTGGCAGTCTGTTACACCTTTTCAGATGTTGCTAAAATTCAATCTCATGTTTAATGATTCTCATTAGAAAAGAAATAATTTCTTAGATCCATTAATTTAAATGTACTTTGGCAAGAGCTGCTTATGACACAGTTATTAATATTCTGTTCTCTTATTTCTCATCTCTGAGTGACTGTGACTACCAGCAAGTATTTTGGAACACATATAATTAATGAGAACCAAGAGTATGTTTAGTTAACAAAAAAAACCCAACATTAAACAATGAATTAAATGTCCTCTGCTGAGTAATACTCTTTTATCCAAAGAAAGGACAGTTGATGGGCCTGGATGATGTTCACCTTAGCACCATTTAACTCCTTGCATTTGGAAGGGATTTTGCTTTTTCTGTTTGAGGCAGGAGGGGCAGAACATTTTGTGCTGTGGTGAATCACTCGGGGTCCTTTGTTTGCCTACTATCCATTACATTCAGTGCTTTCTCTCCATCCTTCCCCTTCCACATTTCAGAGTATTGCAGACAAGCAAGGTCCTCGGTGTAGAAAATGGACAGGAATAAACTAGACATCTACATTCTTATGGACAGAACTGAGTTTCATACTAAACCATTTTCTGTGTCTAAACTGGATCAAGAGCCTCAGAAGACACATACCCATCCCTCTGTTCAGCTGGACCAGCTTGAGTTCCCATGCTGTTTTTCCAGGTCCAGGCAGGGACAGCCAGGCTGCTGGTGCCTCATGGCACTGGGCCATGACATTGCTATTAAAAACAAGTGTATTGTTTCAGCTTCTTCCACAACAAGAGGAATACGCTACGGATGTAAACACGACCAAGAAACTATCTGCATTGCTGGGGATGTTCACCTACAGATAAACCTAGTGAAAAGATGGGCATGTGTGCTGCCGAGAAGCAGTTGTAGGACACGGACACAAAGATGGGAGCTGTGACGTGTGGTGGAATATTTTTTAATGTTGCAGAAGAACCTATTGGAGTGAAAGGGATATATTAAATCATGGGTGAGTCTCCAAAGGACGAAGAGATTCGGCCAGTATGTGACATCTATGCTGTCACAGGTAGTCATCTTCAGAGCTGTCCATGCTTGTGTGATAGTTGCACTATGTTAAAGACAACAGGACAAAAGTGTAAATGATTGGGATAGGGTGGGCATTCCTGAACTCTGCCCCTTCCATGCTCCGTTATATGCATGTGTTATACTGATTTTAGTTTGATTAATGAGGTGACTTTTTGGTTTTCCAATATTTCATTGTTAGCCAGTCTCCTGAGAGCAGAGAAGGCTGAACTCGTTATCATACATCTAGGAGGAATTCTTAATTTACCAGAGCAGATTGTCACTCTCAGTGTAGTCATCACACGCTTCAAAACAATGTATTGGAAAATCTTCCTAAAGTTAAAGTGTCGGAGTGCCAATTTGTTCCCAAATCTTGTCCAGAAATTTTGGCTAGAGCTTTGGTAACCTGCCACAGCTGGATGCCACCCGATGCAATAACAGCAGTATATATCCATAATGCAGGATTATGCATGTCCACCTAACCACTGTGTAGGGATTTCTACCTTGGAAATGGATGTTTCAAACAGTGTAGCTTCAGATGATAGATGAGAAACCTAGCATTTGTCTTGGTTAATTTGTCTATATTTATGAAGAGTGACACATATTCCCTCCCCACACCAATTCACTCAAGTTTCTTATTACCCTTTAGACAGAGTGTGTCATGGTGCCTTGGTTCTGAATTGAGGCATCAGGCAACTTGGGGATTATGTGACACATGATGTTTCCTCTTCACCACTGACTGTGACCCCCAGGGACAATTTGCTTATAGAAAGTCATCTGATTCACATATGATTCTGTCTGTAAGTTCATTTCTGTACAGAATATGACACTTTTTCAAGATCTGGGGACAGATATTACTAGGCTGAAGGGAAATAGTGAAGAAGGAGAAGCAATTTAATATAACAAAACAGGTGAACATGGGTTGTTTCATGGTTTTAATTTTTCCTCCAATAGCTTTTTTTGTAGGACTTCAATTTGTGAAATTTGGGTGAGATTAACTGTGGATTTCAGACGTGTGACCAAAATTTTCAAAGCTTGATAGACTGAGATTTGACAATTTTGTTTTGGTAAGATCCAGGTTTTCTGCAGCAACTGTCACAGATAAGCTTTATGGATTTAAGCAAGCAATTTCATCTTTATTTGCATCCATTTGTTTCTTAATTTGGCTTGTCCACCTAGGATAGTTTTTCTTCAACACAATGGCCCTTACTGTGTTTTTTTTTGACTGTGCTGTTAAGAGACGCAAATAGAATCTTGGCAGGTTCCTGCAAACAATGTTGGAATAATATTAATTTAATTAAAAATACAATAACCAATATATACCTGGAGACAAAACATTAACTTAAATAATGATTATTTTGATTTTATATATGATTGCAGAACACAGAAATCTTAAAGAAAAAGCCTTTTCTTTTTGTTTCTGGGCATCAGAGACATATGTTAAAGCCTACACTTTCAGGGAGGTACAGAAGTAAAGGCAGAGTAAGAGGATAGAAGAGCAATTCCAGATTATGGACTCTCACAATACAGATAAATATGAAGTCTAAATGTCAGCTAAATACAGCGGTTTTCCCATTTTGGTTTTGAATGAAATATCTCTCCTCCCTTTACAAAATTTCCTGCCTTTGGAATTCATATCATTCTGCTGTTCAAAAAGGAGAAAACCCCTGGGGGAAGCAAGAGCAATGCATTGTAAAGCTTTTGGAAAGAGCCTGCTGCATGGGAAGATGGTACTGTAGGCTTACTGGGTCCTGAAATGTTCATGCCTTACCTTCTATATAGTTTTCACTAATTACTGAGCAGCTTGTGGAGCATGTGGCTTTGTTCTGTTTTTGAAAAGAATCAGCCTTTAATGCAGTGGAAACCAGTAATGGTACCGACACTGTCCCTACAAGACTCACATTTAACTCTGACTCTCTCCTGGTGTCTGTGGTGGGAACCCTCCACTCGACTGCTGTCACTGAAACATAGCCTGTTCTCTTGCCCTCTGATTGTAGGGCTGTGTGCTGAGGAGGCAGGGTTTTACTGAGGTAACCCAGTGTACAGGGTTTTACTGAGGTAACCCAGTGTACAGGCTTTTCAAGGCAAGCAAAGTTGTGCCTTTCCAGTTACATTAAATCCCAATCCAGTTACTGTAGAATACAAATACAAGCATAACCTTGCCTAGTGTACTTAAATTAGCAAGGTTGCTGAGAGAAGCCTTTCTCCCTTATTCCTGCAGTACTGTGTCTCTTTTGAGAAGTCAGCATTTCAGGCTTGGGTCTTTCCCACCTGTCTCGGATATTGCCTCTGCTCAAGTAGCCTCCATGGGAAATCTTGCCCATCACTGCTTCTTTTAGCTTCCAACAGGGCAATATGTTCACAGTGCATCTTCAGGTATGATTACATCACTGCTTGCTCCCCTTTCTGCCCTTTGGTGGAGTGTTAGCTCACCTATCCTTCAAGGACATCCAGACAGACCTATTCTTCTGCTCCAAAACTCACGTTAATCCTCGCTTACACAAGAGATAATGAGGCTATTCTTCTTAATGAAAACTAGAATTGTTCAATATGTATATATTGCTTTCTTAGCCAAGGGATTGCTGCCTATATATGACTAACTAGTAGAAAATAGTTTCCTTCAGTGAGTAAAATTCTTTCCTCCTCTCTTTAAAGACTGCTTGCTGTGTTTCCACATGGGATGTAGCTTTCACTGCATTTTATTTTCTATACTGATCTGTACATTAAAACCATAGTTGAGATACTTATACTTAGGTGCTTCCCTGCATCTCATTGTTGGCTGAGTACTGCCCAGACCAACAATGAATTTTGGTGATCTCCAACCTCCTCCTCCAAAACATTCAATTACACATATAAATGGTCTTAGGATAACAAAGCTATAAAAGTAATTTAAAAAAAAAAAAAAAAGATCATGACTATTCCAAGAGATGTAAGACTAACTTGTGCTTCCCAAAATGATAACATAGTGAGTTCAATAAAAAATCTTGAAAACTCCAGATCTTTCTAAAAAGTTACGTTTTGAAGGCTAGACAGACTAATTACCATCAAAACCGCACTGAGTTATTCAATCTTGTATGTCAGATGAGAAAATGGCAGGTTTTCTCTGAAATGATACTGGTATTGTTTAAAAATAGCTTAAGATAGGAAAGTGGTGTTTGTGAAATGTAGCTGAAATTCAGCTAGAACACGTGACTGAATCCCACTGGAATTACTGTGAGCATGTGTTTAAATGTCTTTTGTGAGTAAAGATGGATAGAAATCGTACAGATATGCCACTCCAGTCTTGCACCTTCCTTCCATCCTCCAAAAGTTAAAATCCCTACAGCTGTTTCAGCCTTAAAGGGTTAGGTAGCTCCAGAAGAGGCTGTATTCTAGACAGTCTTTGGGGAATGTGAGTCCTCTACCTGAAGCATAAATCCTAGAAGAATTAAGCTCCTGTCAGTAGTAAGTGGCTGAATGCAAATTTTCATTTCCTCCTGTCACTGCTGGGCAATCCTCTGTATATGCATGAGCCTTCCCAGCAATGAAGAGAGAGGCTTGATCACTGGCTGAGTTTGTTAATTGCTTTCATGCCAAGCCTCAGACAAGGCTTGAAGAGCCCTCTTCACTATTTCACTACTCTGAAAGGTCTCTCATCTAACATATATCCTATCTCAAGAGTGAATAGCTGTAGTAGCATTTCACTTCAGCCCTCTTGACTCCTGGAGATACTTGTCTCAACACTTATGACAGACCACCTCAACTGATAACATCTTATTCTTCATGGCAACTCAATATAACATCGAGAGAAATATGGAAAATTTAATTCCTTGGAGTTTTGTTTAACTTGATTGTAACACACTCAGAAAGCATTAGCAGTATTTACGCAGTTCTTCTACTAACTTCCCATCTTATTCTGCACAGAGAGCAAATTTAACAATTTCATTGATTTGGAGGAGGGCAAAAACACTCATTACAGACAAAATGGATCTTCTGCATCAATACAGATAACAGGCACATCAGGTGCTAGTAGTTGTGCATAAACTTTCTGTGAGGCATCATGATTATCACATTATCCTTTCCCAAATCATCTGCATTTATTTCCCAAAGGCAGTCTTTTCCACTTTGTTTAATGGTAGGAAAAAATGAAGGAAAGTAGCTGGAATTTTTCTTCAATGAGACTAGTTTTTCAAGTGCAAAAGGTAAATCGCATTTTTTTCCTCAAATAAAAAAAATAATTCCAAGATATATCATGAAAAGAAAATCTATCTCTTGCCATAGAAAAGTGTAACATCTACTATTTCTCCTTCTTTTCAGAGTAGTTCAATCTGAAACCTGTTATGACAACTGAAAAGTTAATTATCAGTCTCAGCAGAAGCCAGACATGAATTGGGCCACGCAAGCTGAGGTCTTAATTCTCAGATAGCCTTGAAATGGAACGACTGTGACAGTTTCTGTGGAAAAAGGCAGGTGGCAGTGCATCTGTATCAGATACTGTTCTAATCATTTGGAAAGACAATATCACTTTTATAGACCTACTAGTGCAGCACCTCTCTTGAGCAGTACATCCACGTGTGAAAGGCTCTTGATAAAACAGATCATTGTACAACAGACAAATTCACTTATCCTGGCACCTCACACAGTAAATAACTTTGCAACTAATCTAATTATTTTTTAATAGGTGTGCTTGTGAAAAAAAAAAAAGTTGTACTCCATGCCACATTAAGAAGCTGCAAGATCTAATGTTAAAAGGAGATTATTCCAATTATAGGCAGGTATTAATGGTGCACTATGCCACTAATTCTCAATATTACTGGATAAAGCAGAATTACTTATTTATTTTGTGATCTAATATTTAAGACATGGATACAGAGAGAGAGAAATTGACAATACAAAAATAATTTTCTTCCAAACTTAGTACTCTGCAATGGAAATAACAGAGAATGTGAAATTAGTAAGTATTGCTTTATTATTAAAGAAACAGATGTCTTCATTAATAGACAGTGCTGAGTGACAGACGTGAAGTATCCATAAATATTAGTTGATGCTTGATATGTTTTATTTTAACCTATTATTTCACTTAAACAGAAGCCTTATGACAGAAGTCATCATTAAAATACTCTTTTCTCTACTTAATAAAATGGTTTCCAGCTTTTTTTGTAACTACTGTTATCATCCTGAATTAAATCTCTGACAGCAGGCTGGATGCCCCACATCACAGAAAATTCAGTTCTTCTCCCTGAAGAACTTACAGTCTGATTAAGCTGACATTAAAATTGACGTAGGTCTGCTCGTTAACTTAAGGAAAAGGACTGATTGCATCGGCCCAGATTTTGAGTTAAGGATCACAGTCACATACTGCTTTGAATAGACAGCTTCAGTGACTCTAAGAGCATGATGACATTCAGCAAGCTGTTCTTTGCAAGTGGAACACCCATCAGAAGCACTTTCCCCACACACACACTCGAAGATGCTTTCCACGGAAAAAGTGGAATGCTTTTCAGTGCCACTCTCAGCTCTCAGCAGAAGCAGAACAAAGTACAAGATTCCCAGTGAGGCTGCAGAGATTCTGCTCTAGTCGTGCAGCCTTCGGGCTCAGCAAAAGGGGCCTGGTCCTGAGAGGGATCTTTTAATTTTTGAAGTTTAGTTTCAACAAAGCAAGTGTGGATACTTATTCTAGAAAAATATTAATTGTACAGTTACTGACAATTTTTAAAGACATGCATAAGATTTGCAAACAGCAATTTAAATAACTGCTTTTTCATTTGATGAGAAAACCAGGCTAACTAATAGTCATGACCTAAATATGTTTTCTCATAGTTAAAACAGATATTTTTTCCCCCCTCATCTGGCTGCAAATTAGATTGTATTGGAGCCCTTAGTTTGTACCAAACCAGCTGGAGGTAGGGATTTTCATTAAAAATGTAGGTAGAACAGAATTTTTCAAAGTTCTTTGCGAGCTACGGTCCCATATAGCGTGAGAAACTGATGTCAAAATGAAAAAAAAAAAAAAGCTATACTAGAAATGTATTAGTGGTAATAATCTTTATTAATGTCACAGTGAAACCAAGGCCTTTTTGTGCTTAATGCAGGTTCAAACATGAAAGTTAAAGATGGTGACTATGACCAAGACTTTAAATAATAGACAAGCCAGCAGATGGACAGAGGCAGATGGAAGGAGTATGGAGGCAAATACTATCAGTCACAGATGCTATTGATCAGCTTGCCTGACAGTTGTCTCTGTACACCGAGAGCTTAACCACAGTCATGCTGTGGGTGAGTGGCCTCATTTGGGGAGGAGAATGATAGCTTTTGCATTTTACTGTTGGTTTGTTTTTTTTTTTTTTTTTTAACATATGCATTATTGCAATTGAAGGTATTAGAGGAACTGGAAGGAGGATAAAGAGATAGCTCTGCAGATGTTTACAGGGAGAATTGAGGGCGCAGATAATCTCTCAATGTCATGCCTACCTTCCCCTCTAGGATTTGTGTCAGTTTTAGTGGGTTATATACTCAATGAGCAAATTGGCTCCAGACCTTTCCACTTCATACTATACATCTACATTCATTTTGGTGAAGTTCAGCTCTGAGAATTTTAATTGCATGATATCTTGGTAATGGAGGTGAGATGTATGTTACCTGTAAAACTTAACATTGTAATGTTGTTTTGCCAATGACCAGGCCCAACAAAAATGATAACACCAGCAGGGAGATGAACCAATATGCAGACTGCATTGCAGACAGAAATGTTATTATAGGAATGACTGCCGGGGGTACAAACAGGTCAACAAGCTCATACATGATCGACGCCACCCCCAACGATCCCACAAATTACATGACTTGGCCCGCAACAGGTGGGACAAAGAGTGAACCAATGTTGCCCATAGTTGGCATGGGAAACAGCCAGACCAGCTAGTTAAATACATAAGAGAAAGGTGCCCACATGGCGACTCTCACCCGATCAGCCCGCGTTCGCAAAGGCCTAAACAGACCAGGGCCCAGCTCCAGGGAGAGTCAGGAGGTCTGCCCTGAACCAGGAAGCTCTGGGGAGTGCACTCCACAGACAGACACTCCTGACTCCCTGCCAGTGGTCCCAGCTTTTATCCCCAAGCAGACACCTGACCTTTGTCAACTCACTGCGGGACCCCTGGGGCTCATTTCCCTTCTGGCTCTCCCTGCAGGGCCGGCCGCACCCTGGGGGGAAGCTATAAGGCAAACTCACCACCTCTGTATGAAGGGCTGTGGGAATCACCCATATGTCAACCTTAATTCGGGGGCTCAGGGTTCAAACCCCAGCATTTCAAATGTAAAGAGGTGTTTGGTGTAAGAATCTTGTGGTACTAAATATGTACCTGATTTAACTTGGACTGGTGGGTCATTAGCGTCATCAAAATCACATTTTCCCTTAATAGTCTTTCTACAGTAAAACACTTTAATATTCTTAACTCTCTAATATGTCATTTCTGAATACATCATTTTCTCATGCTGTGAGATGCTGACATTCAATGTAAAAATTATGCACCAGCTATATTACTAATAAAAAAATATAACTATCTTCTGCTGTTCTGGACAGGCTAGTGTCTCCAGTACGAGCTAATTTACAGGAATACTTTCACAAAACTTATCTTTGAATAAATTTCAAAATAGAACAGTAAATCATGCTAATTTCCAAGTGTAGTGAATATAAGTAGGTTTTGGTTATAATCTTAAAATGGCTATCTAAAAATTATTTTGGCAGTTTCATATTGCATTTATTAATTTTAATATTGTTTAAAATGTATCTAGAAAAAATGGTTTTCTGTTGATTTTAATTTTTTTTTTCATTTTTTCAGGTTTTCAATGACCACAGTGGAAAATTGTGGGAGAGAACCTCGCCATGGCTTACAATCACTCTTGTACCAAAACCAACATTTACTGAAAGATACACAGCGTTTTAAGACATGTGAAGGAACCATTACACAAGGTAATTTGAAGATAGCATATGTAGCATTAGCATAATAAGGATGACAAACAGAGCTGTTTTCAGACAAAGAATCCCCTGGGCTGAGGCTGAACCCTAGACAAGCCTGGTCTACAAAAATATCTCATACTGGCATTTTTACTGGGATAGTTCCAGCCACTGGCAGCTGTTCAGCTGTGGTTCATTTTTGCAATAATTTACATCTATCGCTATATAGTTATAACCTTTATAAATGTTGCCCTTCACAGACTTATTAAGCTATAAATACTTTTCTGCATACCTATATGGAACTGAATTCTCTGGCCTGAAACTCTGAGATTTGACTATTTTTATGAAATTATTAAAATGTACTACAATCTATGATTATACTTGCTTTAATTCTGAACTCTTTGAATTTGGCTGTTCCCTAATGGAGGTGCTGATAGTAAGTTTAAAAAGCATTCACGAGAACATCTTGATGTGATTTGGTTTCCACTTGCTTTGTTTGTCCTTCTTGGAAATTCAGCTTTGTGCAGACAAGTAGTATCTTTTTTTCTGTTTTCCATTTTAAGTATTCTTTCTCTTGAAATGTCAAGTTTCCAGTTTACATCATCACTCTTGGTGATGCATCAGATTTCAATCTTCCCACAGCTGTGTAAGCTGTACAACAACAGAGTGTACTTTGCATTTTCATTTTAGAAAAAGGACATTCTTCTAAACCATTGAAGACTGTATGTTTCATCCCATTAACCCAAGATAGCACACAGTCAGCCATTTATGCAATATTTAAGTAGATAGTTTTGCCCTTTCAACATGCTGTCACCCCTCTGCTTAATGGCAGTCATTTATGAGCACAAACATCCTTGCTTTAGCTACAAGTGGTGCTGGAACAAAGATAGCATAACTATAAACAATAGTTTTCTTCTAATACTTAGCCTTCACCCCATTCTGAGTTACCTATTACCAGTTTTAAGAAAACAAACCTTGAAAATCTGTTATACTTGGGAAAAAATGGCAGAAAGAAGATATTTTGACAAATAGCTCTTTCAGCTAGCATCACCAAAAGCCCACCCTGGACTTACACAGGAAATTTAATCGAAAGATTTCTTCCTAATATTTGAACTTATGAAAAAAAATTGCCAGCTCTTTGGGCCATGTGATGGTGCCTCCATACAACTGCCACAGCTGTAAGTAACATCAGTTGTGGTCTGGCACTGTGGTTGCATTCCTTAACTCAATGTGCACCATCGTGCCTCTTGGTTAGTCTTCATCAGGATAATTTGGACCACCAAAAACATCACGTGTGACTCATACGGCATGCATGTCAGCAGCAGTGCAGATGTCAGAGTCTGAGAGCTACAGGGACACCAAGAAGCAACCCCAAGAGAGATCAGTGATTGTAGCTGTGCCTGCTGCAGACAGAACACATCTAAGGCCACAGGAGCTTTCAGGGTCTTCATGCTTCTAGTTAGCATTTCCCATCTCTAAACTCCATTGGTACAAATGAAAATACCTTCTTTCTGCCCCTATTTGTCCTGCTTATAACAATCTTTTATACACTGAAAGATTTACAGGTTTGCCCTCCAAATTCATCTACTGACAATAGTGGTAAACCCCAGTTATTTCCTACAGTACTGCTGCCTATTCCCCACTTGTATTATTACCTTTGTTTTCCCTTTCCTAAAGGCATTGCCTAGGAAATGTTTAGCATTTAATTTCTTCAAGATTTTCCTTTTCCTCTGCCCTATCAAATACCTTGCATCCTTTCTCAGTTGGTATTTTCCACTCATTTTATGTGCATCCTTCTTATCTCGCTCATATTATACAGGAAGGAATCCAAACAGACAACTGCAGGGTGTGTCTCTGTTGAAGTGCATCCAAGTCCCAAATCTTCCTTTAGTCTCCAAGCATTCAATAATCCCCACTGACATTACTGGCTGTTGCTGAAGCCCACTGCTGCTGCAAATCAGGTCATTTATCCAGGTGTTTTAATATTGACTGAAGAGCTCATTTTAGGCTCTGACTCCCCCAAATCCCTGTTTATATATCTGCATCAATGACCACTACATGAAGTAGTGGACAGGTACAAATGGTAGCAGCTTGTATGTAGAAGAAAATACCCCATATAATTGGATTATGAAAAAAAGTGAACTTTCATCTGCATAGCTCTTCCTCTTGCTCAGTTTGCAGGACAGGAAAGTTCAGGGTTTCTTCCTTGAAACAAACTTGCACCAGCAAATATAGAAACTCTTTGCATGACAAAGTCATAACTGTTAATCAGTCTCATATTATTAAAGTATTCTTTACATAGGCAGTAAAACTAGCTAGTAATAAGTGAATTTTTAAATTGGTCTATTTGTCAAGGATCAGTAACAGTAGATAAAATTCAGACGCATCTCATCTGAGAGATAAATCCAATTAATCATTACCAATTAATTATTTCTCCCACAGAATCAGCAAAATCTGAGCAATTAGCAGATTTTCCAATGAAAATAATTCAAGTAAATCTTCATTCCATCGGATAGACATAAGTCCTCTATCTTCTGTTAACCTGCTCAAGGCTGAGTTCTCTCTGAATTGTTTTTTTGTTTTTTTGTTTTTTTTTTTTTTTTTTGTTTTTGTTTTTGTTTTGTTGGTTTTTTTTTTGGTTTGGTTTGGTTTGGTTTGGTTTTTTTTTTTTAAAAATCTGTTATACTCTCCTTCCCTTTTTCTGTTACATATCTTCTATTTTTTAAGTGTACCTCCTTTTACTACCACCTTCCTTCCTACTACCTGGTTAATCTATTTTTCAATTTCCTGTTTATTAATTTTTTTTCAGTGTAAGTCTGTTAATGAAAATGTAATTTCATACTAGTAACTAGAGCTCATGTGGAATGGAAAAGCTTACCAGGGACGTGGCAGACTATTGCTATTCTGAGCTGCCTGTTCTTTTTCCTTCAAGAGAATATATTTGTATATGTAAAACAAATATATTTGTTTTGCTTGAGAAATGGAAAGCTTGGCATAGTCAAATCCAGAGCTCATTTGAAGTAAAGTTTTCAGTGTTGGCTTTGGAGGCAAGATAACAATTAACCTGTTCAAGCCTCTTTGAAACTTCCAGGATAGCCCTTTATCATCTGAATTCTTGGAGGCTGTGGCTTTCCAAAGTTCAGTCTCGTTGCACTGTGACTGTAAAGGTCTCCTGAAGACCGATGTGTGGAAAAAAGAAAATCAGAAATAATAAGGGAATTGAAGACAATGCTATTCAGTCTATTGTTGTTTACAAAGACAAGATCAGAACTGTATTTAATGATTACTCTATATTATATCTATAGATTCAAACTTTAGTATCACTCTCATTTCCAAAGTCTTTTTCATACTCAATGCAACTAGAAGTCTTTTATTATGGTTAAATTTGCTAGGTGTATAAACCTGAAGCACTTTCTGGTTGAGGTTTGAATCATCCTGCTGTCCACCACCTCTGAATTTGGGCTACACTCTAGCATTAAGTGATGCAGTCCAGCACCTGCTGCAAAGAAATGAACTGCTGCTGAAACCTCCTGTCTTTCTACCAGACTATTTGCTTACCTCATAGCATAAGGGAATACATACCTGCTGGTCAGATGAGACCACCAAGAACAGATGCTCTCCGGCACAAACTGGGGTGCTATAATGCTCATCTTTAAAAATAATACTGACACTCATGCTTTCATGACCTGTTTCATTGCAGTGATGTAACACCCTGCAAAGGTACCATATCCTCCTTCCTAAAAATAAATTTTACAGTTGCAAATAATTTCCTTTTCTTGTTCACCTTCAATTTTCTAACTTGAACACTTCACAAATGTATAATTTTGGGGAGGGAAGGTTACACATTGATGACTCTAGCTGAAGTCGATAGCAGAACAAGGTTATGTGCACTTCATTAACAAGCATTGTAAGCATAGTTGACAGAATTCCTCCTTATTTACATTGCCCTAGCTATTTGATCTGCTCTGACTGAAAGAGAGTTGGTTAGCACACTGCCATGTATGAAAGAGGAAAATATCTCCCAGTGGGGAAAAAGAGAAGGCTGTGCAAGCAAGTACATGCCCTATAATTCTGCACTTTGCACATTTACACTGAAAACTGCTGGTTGTTTTCAAATCCCTCTTCACTGTGCAGTAGCAAACCCCCCAAATGGCATGATTTCCTAGTCTATGAAGCTTAAGCCCAGACGTAAACTGGGACTGTTTTTGTAGTAGTTGAGGAGCATTTGAGGAGAGGAAGACCTCAGTTCAGTTATTAGAAATGGCTGCTGCTTTTTCTCTTCTGATACTGCTGCTGCTACATTCAGGCATTCTGGAGTGTGTTTTGTGTGAGACTGGTTGACTTCCTCTCATTGGAAATGCATTGAATAGCAATAAAACAGAGCTTTGTGCATGTCTGCCCACACATTGACTAGAGCTTCTTCTCTCTTTAGCAATAGGAGAAAATATAATGATGGCTATCATGTCTCAGATTCAAAGAATATGTTTTACTTAGTGTAAAAACTGATTTGAGCACACATTAGATTCCCCTATAAAGACATATCACACTTCATCTGCATTCTGTGATTTAGTTTCAAAATACAGGGAATTCAAGAGCTAGGTCATCACAAATTGGATGCAATACAAATATTATCCGTTGCAGATTTTCATGTCAAGAACTACATGGTAACAAACAAAATTATATTGTCATTATCTTATATCACATATTCTAACACATCTTTCACTTCCCTTATAAAACTGAATTTTTAAGTTCAAATGTCAGAATCTTATGGTTATGTAAAGAATAATAAACTTTATTTTATTGTGGGTGCCAGGCAGTCATTCTTATTGGTAAGTACACTAAATCCACTTTTATGTTCTAAACCTGTTTTTTTCCAATTATGCTTTATGGAAGCTTTCACTTGGGGACTTGTAAATCCTTTTTAAAACTGAGAAAAAGCATTGTTCCTTTTTTTTTCATGAGGCAAAAGTAAAAGGACTTCCAACTGGACAGCCCTGCATGTATCATTTATTTCCAGGTTCAGTGCAATAGGCAGTTAGAGCTTTCACATCTCTGGAATCAGGCTGATTTCTCCAAATGGCTCCCATAAACTGGCATTAGGAACAAACCAGCACTTCAATGCACTGCAGGGGTTGGACTGAGAAAATGGATATTGGAAATGGAGAGAGAGACAGGAAGAACTTCCTCTGATACTGAGCTGAGCCAGGACTGCTGTTCTAGAAACGTGCAGAAATAGAGCAAGTGTTGTGCTGATCGTCCCAAAGAGAAGTCCCAGTTCTGAAGAACATTCAATGTAGTAAGGGGAAAGGGGAAAATGAAAAAAAAACCCAAACAAACCCAAATAGAGGAATGAAGTGGGTAGAGCCCTGGATATATCAATTTCTGCCCCTGTTTAAGTTAACTTTCTATTTGCCCACAGAAGCCTTCACCACACTCCATTGTAGCTTAAGGAAAAAGGGATACACATGTATCCTATGTTTGTGTATGTTACACATCTGTAAGTATTTAGTAAGAATATGGACACTTTAATTTGAATAAGTGTGGAGGTGTTTATCCACAGGCTGGGTTTCCATTCATTCATTTGTAAATTAACTGCACACATCTGGCATGTTTTCTCTACTGACTAAGTGGTAGTGAAAACCAGGAACATGGTAAGGTGCTTAAACGCACTTAAATGCATCAAATATTTGTAATGTTCATGTTAGAAGAAACAGAAAAGTAAAAACTCCTCTTGTCACAGGATTTTTTTGACCAATATTGCAGCAGTGCATGAGATCTGTTTGAAATACCCTGTGAGATGATCAGCTTTACAGAAAATTGGGTTGTCAGAGGCAACGATTAGACAGAGACAGAAAACTACAAAATGGAGAAAATGAGTTTGAAAGTCTGCTGTTCACCTTCACAGTCCTGTGCTACTACAACCACCTGTTACTGAGCTTTTTGATCTTTTTCAGCAAACAGGATATGGCAGTGTGATAAAAATAAAGCTCATCTCTTGAAAAATGCTTCAGAATTTGAAGATAAAATACTCAAGTAAAAAATTCTGAAAAAAAATTTCTTGTCTGATCATTGTCAGGTTATTTCTACTCTAAAATGAAATATCACTCAAATCTTTAAATGCCAGTATTTCTGTAAATGATTGCTTTTCTTTCTTATCCAGGCAAAGACATGACATATTATTTGCAAGGACTGTCAATATCTATTACATAGTCATTCATCCAGTGTTGTTCTCATCCTGTAGGGAATAACGATTTACCAGCAGAAAGACTTGCTTTCCAATGCTTATTTACACTTTAATACCTATGGGTTGTAGGAAACTTTGAGTTCTGACAAGACTTCTGAAAAAGGTCTGCTCCCCTGTAGCTGCAGAACACCTCCTTGGTTCTCAAGGTTCATTCAGAAAATAAAAATGCCATGTTTTTAAGAATCAATGTCTTCAGAAACAGTGGCTTTTTTCACTGCCCCTTTCACAGGTATTTGCTGAAGAAAGGTATACTTTGAACTATTTTTCTAAATATTTGTCAGAGATCTTCTAAAATTTAGCCACCATGACCAGACAGAAAATTCTCAGCAAGCAAGTCTAGCTTAGGGATTCACCAGTGACTGACACATAGCTCCCAGTTTGTGATAGATGGCAGCATCTGCAGATAATGGTGCTCTGTTTGCCTGCATACACAGTCCAAGATTGCTCAGACAAGGACTTGCTGAGATGATGCTCGTGTATCTGAGTCTTGTTGGACAAAAAAGTATCCAGAACTTGGTCTGATTCTGCTTCTAAAAGTTCAGCAAGCATTGTCTTGTAATTTTCAAGGTCTCATAATAAAAGTTTCTGTGAAATACAGCAACCTCATAAGTCTTTATAATTAAGACTTGATTCTAAGACTTAAATGAAGGTGTTATCATCTGGAGCTCAGTGAAGGTCCATTCATGAAAAATTTCAAATGAGTTCATAATTGGATCTAATTATGTTTCCTCTGCATGTAGGTCTTGATATCATTAATCTTGCATCAGCAGTCACCACTAACTCAATGATGGTTCCTCATTACAGCACTTTGCCATTTGCTATTTGCCGTTCTTGGAAGTGAATAGCAGTGATTTCATCTTAATTCAATAGCATCCTCTGAATTTTAATTAAAACATTCCTTGAGTTTATATGACATTGGTCTGGTTACCCATTATGAGGCTTTCACACCCAAACTATAGTTTCCCTAATAAGTCTAATCCACTGGCCAACTAGGTCAATGGTTTCTCATTAGGACTAATAAATGGCTACTTCTAGTACAAAATTACATATGAAATATTGTGCAAATTCTGCTTTCCTTTCATTCCCTTTCTCTGATTTGCATAGAAGAATGCTTTATACTTGAGTCAAGCCATTTTTACTTGGAGAGTTAATAAAAAAATTCAAATTAATTTTCCTGTGTCACATTTTTTCATACTGTCATTTACTCAGGTTGAGCTCTTTACAGTGACCCAAGGAGCAGGGGTGAAAAATTGTGTGGGGAATATTTTAAAAAGCAGATGACATTTAGTTTTCTCCATGCAACAGGAAGCAAACAGAAGAAGAAACAATACTGGCTTTGCAGACCTGGACACGTTGCTGAACATACACTTCATGAAGAGTCTCCATGAGCTGGCATTCATTAGTAGCAGAATTATAAGGGACAAATCAGAATGTCTACATTTCTAGCTACCAACACTCTGCAGTACTTCTACTGTTTCTACAGAAGTTTAGTTTTATGAGTGTATGTAAATGAGCATAATGACATCTGCTTATATGTATTTTTTCTCCCGTACTATATGACAATTCACATTCTGCAGTTGTGACTCTTCTCACACCTTTATAAACCTTCAGGCCTCAGTAGAGCAACTGTGCATAACTGTATGTAGACACACACACATATATCTGTATCATAGAACCACAGAATGATTTGGTTTGGAAGTGACCTTCAAGATCGCCTAATTCCAACCCCCCTGCCAATAGGCAGGGACACGTTGCACAAGGCCTAATCCAACCTGGCCTTGAACAGTTCCAGTGACGGAGCATCCACAGCTTCCCTGGGCAACCTGCCCCGATGCCTCACCATCCTCATAGTGAAGAACTTCTTAATTTCTAATCTAAATGTACCCTCTCCCAATTTGATGCCATTACCCCTCATCCTATCACTACAAGCCCTTGTAAAAAGATATATTGTAAAATGCATAATTTGTGTATGCAACACCTGCTGTACACAAAGATATGTTCACACGGGTAAGCCCACGGCCTACAGGATAATTATTCGAGCTCAAGGCTACATGTAATACGAAAGTGTGCAAGGTTGGGCTTCTAGTCTCTTTACTATGATTTATTCATCCACCTGCTGGGAGTGCAGTCAGATGAGGTTTTGGATCTGGTTTTTCCCCTAAGTTTTTATGCAGAGATGAACACCTGAAGGCTGAAATTGAGCGTTGCTTTTTGGAGTTGGTAACTATTGGCTTTTTTTGGTCATGCTTTTAAACAAAGTTACCATTTAAAAGTAAAGATATGCATAAAGCTTAACTATCAAACTCATTTAACATGTTCCTCAAATTTCCAAGAAAAGAAAGTGATAGCTTTTTGCCAGTGAAGTAGTGTGAAGAAAGAGAGCAACTCAAAGCAGTATTTTCTGTATTAATATTAAATTCCCAGACTTTGAATTGCTCTTAAGTGTGATATTCCACCTAGTCTTTCCCTCTGCAATCATTTTTTCCTTCTGTGATCTTTTTCAACTTGCACTTCAGCATTTTATCTTCAGGTTTGAGCATGCTCTGAGATTGTCTTCACACTTATAATAAAGACTAACATTGCAAACTTCTCACTTTGCACTGTAAGGAATTACTGGTAGGATGTTCCTTTGATACAATGAAAATAATTCATCAAAATAAATGTTTATCCATAAGAACATACAGTAATCTGGCCCACAATGTTTTTTCAAAACCTCCCCAACTTCAAAGACAAATAGCAAGCCAAAAAATATGCGGGTATTCAGGAATTAGTGGGTAGCTGAGTTAATAACCCTCCATCTATTGAGGTTTAAACATGATGCACTTGACAGGTGCAACAGATAAATACTCAGTCACCAATGAACCTTCCAAAGAAAGTGACTTCTTAAAAAAAACAACTATCTATAAATTTACTTCTTATGTTTGCATTTTCATCAGAGTGAAATTTCCATCTGAGTGCATTTCCATCAGAACGGAAACGAGTACTATTTGCCCAAAGTACTCACAAAGGTGAGCTGTCCCCCTGAAATTCAAAAGGCAGTTTCTCTTCCCTCTAAATCCCAGCCTGCCCTACCCTCAGGGCTCACGCTGCGGAACTTCTTCCCACTCCGGTGGGCAGGGGTGCCCCTGAAGCCCATCGGACAGCATGTGGTTCCCGCTGGAACGGGGAGGGACGCTGCCCCGGGGCTCGGGCTCAGAGCGGACACAGCACGGGGTTGCGCAGGCGTCTGCTGCGGGCAAATGACTTTATGGCTAAAATTGCATGGGTTTGTTTGTTTGTTTGTT
>NW_008586013.1:0-8521 GCF_000691845.1 Merops nubicus | reverse complement strand
CCGCCCCGTTCCGAAAAACCAAATCACATGGGGGGGGCACCAACTGTTGCGCAGGGAGCCCCAGAATCAAGACATGCTTCACAGAAGGATCGCCAGTGTTCCGCTTTAGCTGTATTTATACACTCGGTGACCGATCACGCATAGTTTATACTTTCGTATTGGTTAACACTGCACAGCCACGCTCTATCCCCGCATCCCGATAGGTTAAATGTCTCTGTCCACGCGCCGTGGCACTGACAGGGTGGTCTCCTACTTGCAAGTTCTGGCCAAGCTTTGATCTGCGCAGACGCTGTCGAGCTGTCCCTTATGTCCTTCCTGTCTAGAGCCTCAAGGGCATGATGCCCTTGAGGTTCACCTCCGGTATTTCATCATCTTCCTTGTAGCCTGAGCTGCGCATAAGGGCTTCCAGGACGCCATCTTGTGACACAGCTAAAATTCCCTCTACAGAAAGGGACCCTAGAGATCATCTAATCCAACCTCCTTGCTGTAGGCAGGGACACCTCTCACCTAGACTAGGTTGCTCAAGGCCTCTTCCAGCCTGGCCTTAAACACCTCCAGGGAGGGGATATCCCCAGCATCTCCAGGCAATCTACTCCAAATTCTCACCACCCTTCTGCTGAAAAAAATTCCTCCTAAAAGCTAGCTTAAACCTATTCTCCTTCAGTTTAAAACCATTGTCCCTTGTCCTGTCACTGGACCCTCTTGAGAGAAGCCCATCTCCAGCCTTCCTGTAGGTTCAGGTGTTGATTATATAAGATCCCTCTGGAGTCTTCTCTTCCCGACACTGAACAATCCCAGTGCGCTCAGCCAATCCTCATAGCAGAGATGCTCCAGTCCCTGGATGAACTTTGTGGCCCTCCTCTGGACTCATTCCAACAGGTCTATGTTCCTTTTATGGTGGGAACACCATAAATGGACACAATATTCAAGGTAGGTTCAGGTGTTGATTATATAAGATCCCTCTGGAGTCTTCTCTTCCCGACACTGAACAATCCCAGTGCGCTCAGCCAATCCTCATAGCAGAGATGCTCCAGTCCCTGGATGAACTTTGTGGCCCTCCTCTGGACTCATTCCAACAGGTCTATGTTCCTTTTATGGTGGGAACACCATAAATGGACACAATATTCAAGGTGGGGTCTCACTAAGAACAGAGTAAAGGGGGAGAATCATCTCACTTGATTTGCTGGCCACACTTCTCTTCATGCACCCCAGGATGCAGTTGGCCTTCCAGGCTGCATGAGCACACTGATGGCTCATGTTGAACTTCTCGTCAATCAACACCCCCAAGTCCTTCTCTTCAGGGCTACTCTTAGCCAACTCTGTACTCAGTTTGTAATTGTGCCTGTAAATGATCTTTAAGGTCACTTCCAACCAGAGTCATTTAATGACTCTATCAACTGAGGTAAGAAATAGGTTTATAGTTCATGATTTTAAAAAAAAATTATTTCAATTTGCCTCTGTTCCAAAACTCAAAGAAAAGAAAATACAGTTATGAACTAGTTTATAAAAGTTACAAAGGAAATAGGTCACAAACCAATGAAGTTATAAATTTTGCTCCAAAACTACTTGAACAAAATATTTTAATCTTATTAAAATCTTTGATTTTATTTTTAAATAATATTTTACAAAAATCTATGATTTACATGGAAAAAAAAAAAAACAAACCAAATTAATGGAAACTACATCCAAATGAACCTTTTCCAGGCCGACTCCAAAACTAAGGCTTTGTTCTCTCATCTCTTTAATTCTTGTCTTAAGTAGAGGCTGTAAACATTAACAAAGTTAGAAAAAATGACTATAAGTTAAGTAATGCTTCAAGATTTTTAACCCAAATCAGCACACAAAGGTATTGAACTAAACTTGGATAAGAATCATGACATATACATGAACAGAGCAAAAGCTGTGAACCTTTGGAAATTTTCCCTTTGATATTTAATTCTATCTAAAATAGAGGATATAGTGTGCTCAGTGTCGAGGACAATGGGGAGTTTTGTCAAAGGAAACAAAACACAATCCAAAGTCTTTTTCTCTAATGAATCTGATGCCTGCTCTAAAAAGTTAATGAAAAGTCTCTCCATTGAATTCCATAGGATTTGGATCAAGCCCCAGATAAGCTGTTCAGTGAAAACAACTAAAATAAATTGGGAAAAGGTTCTCTGCTTTATGAAGTCATTTTAAGGGAGGTAATGGAACAGCTGTTGTATACATAAAACACACACATCCCTTTGGAAATGCAGTCGGGCAGAGCCTTGCTGCACAGTACAAGTCGTGGGCATCGCCCGACAGCTTCTCTGGCTGAACAGACCACTAGCCTGAGTGCTAACCTTGCAATGACTCCCCAAATCCCTCTGGCCCCTTAAAGGGAAAAACAGCTTCATTAGTTCCTCACATAAACAGCCAGAACATAAACACAACATGCTCCACTAAAATGGTCAAATTAAGCAAGTGGAGAACCTTTTCAATATCGCATTGGCTTTAGTGGTTCAATTTTGCTTTTTGTTTTCCTTTTCCTTCCTGGTTTTGGTTTGCATACTGTAATTTTCAGGGCATCCGTGTGGATACTTAGGTAGGACCCAGTTTATTTTATATAGATCATTGCAGCTGTGTTTCTAGTACTTCTTTCTCTTGGTTGAATTTTAAATATGAAACCAAAAATGGTTCATCAAATACTGTGCATATGAATAATTGCTACTTTTCAAATGGTTACACTGAGAGTGCCTTTGGTGTTACCAACTTGGAAAAAAAGTTTCCCTCTCTAGTGATTTCACAGCATAAAATCTGTTGAAAAGTGCAATAAGTGATTTAGCCTTTTTCTAGTATTTTATGTTTGTCATCAAGATGTTGAAATGTATTTCATGTAAGTTATTATAGCCATAGCAGGATCCCTCTAAGACTAAATTCTGCTTTGAATCTTTGGCAGTTTTCTCTTCTTTTGTTGATTGTATACACATCTACCATCTACATGTTCGTGCACTTGTGCACTGATACAGTGTCATAAAGACTGTGAGGACAGAAGGACAGAAAAGGCAAACAGTCACACATCTATCACTAAAGTTTTTATTTTTTCATCTTTATGAAATCATATTGTGTCCTTATTGTTGCTTTGCCATTCCACCTTGGACTAGGATTTCAGGAAATGTTTTTAAAAAATCATTTCAGGACAATTTGTACTTCTTAAGATGTAATTTCATCTACCTAGACCAAAATTCCCCAGGACAGCAGATCTACCCAGTAGAAGGAGTATCTTGAGTTTCTTATCAGTGTGAATTGACTTCTTCTGCTTTTTCTGGCCAGCCTACTTAAGGACTCATGTTTTTGACTAGTCTTGTCTGATACCTTTCTCTTCTCCAATTCAGGAAAGCCATGTGGTAACAAGGCATGTTTCAATGCCAACTGCTTTTTGCAAGGCACTATTTAATCTTGTGTGGTACAGTTTGAGATATTCCATATTAGCTCATATTAGCAAACTTGTAATCAAGCAGTAATTTCTCAATGAGCCATTAGGGAAAACAGAAGATGTATTGAAAAGGTGACAACTAGACTTTTACTAAAGTGAGTTATTTTTATACTCTAAAAAGATAACAGAACTGGAATATAAGCCTTTTGGAGAAATGGAAAGTCTTGAGATGCTGCATATGATGATAAAAGAGGAAAGTATTCTCAGAATTGGCCATGGACAGCCCATGGGGCATGGTGATAAGTTTTATCATTTTTTTAAATTTGCCTATGTCTTGTACTGTCTGAAGTTAGGAAGATTGGACCAGGATTAGAAAATCTGTACCCATGGTCACACAGTTTATTAAGTTCTAGAAATCAGGAGCACGTGTAATCTAGAAGTTGGTCCAAGAGCAGTAAAATCAAAAATCCTTTAGGGCAACCCATCTTTGGCGATGTAAAACCTCTTGCACTTGTGCTAATAGCAATTAGGTTATTAAAAGCAATGATGTTCTTAGACTCTGGGATATACTGCCAACTCTTCATTTGGTATTTGTGTCACTCACCATAGGTATTGAGAATCAAACGGGTTATTCTCACCTCTAACTGATTCATGCTATCACTTTTCACATTCATCAGGGGATTGTTAATATTTGAGGCAAATAAATCGTCAATGCTAATCTGTAAGTAGCAGGTGCCAGCAAAAATTTAATTTGGACAAAATGACCCATTCTGCCATGTCAGTCGGTTTATGGTCATAAAAGCAAGGCCAGTTAAGACTCTTTGAGCTTCACAGCTTTATTCATATTTGCCAGAACTAGATCCTAATAACTTTTTTTTTTCCTTAATAAAAATGCTTTTTCATGGTCTTTTTTTTGTTTCCCATCTCACTTGTTCCTACTCCATTGAAAAATATTGGGGCCTATTTTTTTTTTCCAAAAAAAAAAAAAAAAAAAGGTGTTTTACAGCTTATTAGGAGGGAAGGAATTGTGTTGTGGGTTTTTCTATTTGTTTGTTTTGTTTTATTTTTGTCTTAAGAGTTAGCCATGATGAGGTGTTCAAGTTAGAGAAAGGAAAAAAAAGGCATAATAACACATTGATTTATCTGAGTAGATTATAATTTTGGTTTTTTTTGTCAAATCCTTCCTGTTCTGTTTGAAATGGGGGAAAGTCAAGGTGTGAAATACTTGTGGGAAAGAAAAAGCAATATTTCAGGTGTTCATAATAATAATAATATTAATAATAATAATAATATTAACAATAGCAATAACAATAACAATAACAATATTAAATGCATTAAGAACTTTATTGAACAGTTATTTCTTGAAAAGTCTAAAAAGACTAAACATTTAACCTGCAAGTAAAATATGTTCTCTATCACAATGTACTTATGATGCTACAATAATTTTTCTTTACATAATATCTAAATTCACAGAATAATTATGGAACACTTTCCAATTAAAAGTTACATTCTTTCTTATCTGAAGTTAGAAACACAAAGAAAAGTTCTGTTTAGGGCTAATGTAGGTCCTTCAATGACACATAATGTGAGCAAAAGGTATGAAATCAAAGTATGGCCTACATTATCTTAGGCATATTCCTTGCCTGTTTGCAATAGGACATAGTGCTTCCTCTGAAGAACTCTTTTGAAACATCTTTTTATGGACCAACCTGGTGGTGTTCCATACGGGAGTGACTACATCTGTGAACAAAGAAAAAAATGCAGATGTCATCTAGCTGGACTTCTGTAAAGCCTTCATCTCAGTCCCTCAAAACATCCTTCTTTCTAAATTGGAGAAATATGGATTTGAAGGGTTGAATATTCAATAGATGAGGAATTGGTTGGATGGTCACATCCAGAGGGCAATTGTCCTGGTCCTAGGATAAGGTTGATTTTCACCTGAACCTGGAAGGGAGCTATAGCTGGGGCAGACAACTGAACCAACCGGTGTAAATCAACCCTATGATAGCCAAACCAGGACAGTTATTGTCAATGGCTTGATGTCCAGATGGAGACTGATGACAAGAGGTGTTTTTCAGGGGTTTGTACTGGGACAAGTGTTGTTTAATATCTTTATCATCAGCAGGTCTACGAAAGACACTAAGCTGAGTAGTACGGATGATATGCCTGAGTGACAGGATAGCTTCCAGTGGGACCTGGGCAAGCTTAAGAAGTGGTCCAGGTGAACTTCATAAGGTTCATCAAGGGCAGGTGCAGGGTCCTGCACTTGAGTTGGGAGCAACCCCTTGTATAAATACAGGCTGAAGAATGAAGGGATTTGAAGCAGCCCTGCAGAAAAGGTCTCAGGGGTACTAGAGGATGAAAATTTGGGCATGAGCTGACAATGTTCACTTGCAGACCAGGACGCAAATTGCATCATGGGTGGCATCCAAAGCAGTGTTGCCAGAAGGTGGAGGGAGGTGATTCTGGCCCTTTACTCCACTCTGGTGAGACCCCACCTGGAGTTCTGTGTCCATGTCTGGACATGAACCTGTTGGAACATGTGCAGAAGAGGGCTGCAAAAATGCTCTGAGGGCTGGAACCCCTCTGCTGTGAGGCTGAGAGAATTCAGATTGTTCAGCCTGGAGAAGAGAATACTCCAGGAGACTTTCTTGTTACCTTTCAGCACTTAAAGGAGACTTACAGGAAAGATCAGGACAAACTTTCTAGTATGGATTGCTGTGGTAGGACAAGGGGTAATAGTTTTAAACTAAAATAGGGTAGATTCAGATTAGATACAAAGAAGAAATTTTTTTTTATGGTGCGGGTGGTGAAACACTAGAACAAGTTACCCAGAGAGGCTGTAGAACCATTGTCCTTGGTAGTATTGCGGGTGAGATTGCCTTGGGCTCTGGGCAACATGATCTAGTTGAAGATGTCCCTGCTCATTGCAGGTTGAATTGGACTAGATGTCCTTTAAATGTCCCTTCCAACCTGAAGTATTCTGTGTTTCTTTGCATCCATGATTCTGTGACTGGCAGTCTGAGAAAGCATTACCTCTCATGCAGAGATGAAAAGGTGAAGTGTTAGCAAAGAGAAACATGGTACACCTGTGGGTGCAGTTCTTCTGGTTTCTATCATATCTCCCAACAAGCTTCTATATCATCTGTCAGTCTCATAAGCATTTTAATTTCTTGTAATTTCAGATACCTTGGTGAAACACCTGAGAGGATAGTTGCTCTAGGTGCCTGGGCCTTGGTCAAACCATATAAACAAATCATGATTACAAATTACACTTACACTTTTAAGAGAGATAATGCAGACATACTCTGTTCACTGAATCTGTTTTTATCTCCATAGTCATTTTCTGGGATATAAAATCTGTGCATAGTTGTAATCCATAATATATAGAGCTGGATGAGACTGTATGTAGTGATTTTTCTTTGCTTCATTTTTGCCTTTGCAGATAAGGTTTTCTAAATGTGTGTTGCAGAAAGTCTTCCATCGCAGTTGTGATTGATGGCTAGCAAACTGTTGGGGACAATTCCAGTTGCTGGGTGAGAAACACCATCTCGTTTATCTTTATATCATATTTGTTGCAAATTAAACTAAAAACATAGAGTTTGCACACTAAAATGGTTACACTGTGGAGCAATGTGCCTATAAAACAGCATGCTAACAAGCACGACATGATAAATGAAATGCAATAAACTTCTACAGTTTCAGATTCTCCCAGAGGCAGATGCCAAGGCTATCACCTGTTGAGCTTCATTTGGTGACAGTATAACAGTATGTCCAAGAAAGTATTCGCTGGACTTGCTTTAAAAGAAGTGAGTGGCCACTAGCACTCACTTGGTTAACTTCATACATACTGCATTTGGGATAGAATTCGTAACCCAAACAACTAAATCCTACAGGCAGTGATAGTTTGGTTGCAGGATTACTGGTGCTCCTGAACAGGAATGATCTGTTTTCTTCAGCAGATGGCAGCAGTACAGATACATGTTAAAAGCTGGACTCCAGAAGCTGTTTATAAAATAAAGATGATCTTTCTTTTTTTTTCATATTTCCACTATTGTAAGTGCAACATCTGAGCATCTACTTGTCAGATATTAAACCTCATCCTCATCTTCAATAGTGACATAATTCACATGTACCACAAATTTGTTTTAAAAAAATGGAAAACAAACAAACAAACAAACCAAACAAAAAAAACCCTTACTGATCAATGCTACTTTATTTTTATGTGCCAGTAAACATTTATTAGCATTAATTATCTAGCTGTACATGCAGAGATATTTTTCCTCATAAGGTATCCCACGGCATTACCCAAAAGGTTTTTCATCATGATTATGACTCTCTTCAGGAAGATATCAGTACGGTGCAGTTTTTGGAAAGGAGAAGAAGCAAGGGATGTCTAAAGGATTTATTTGTTGTCCATAAAATGCAGCTATTTTGAGCGACACAAATAAACACTAGTTTGACTCAAATATGCATATTTCAGTTGGCTATTTTTAAAGTATCAGAAATATTAAACTGATCTCTTCAACATCCCTAAAATGCCATAGCTGGGTGTTTATCTTTTATGGAGGGGGAGATAAAAAGAAGGATGTGTTCCCAAAGAGACTCAAAACTAAGTTATAAAACTGAAGTTTAGCCCTTGGTGATCCTACTCTCAGATGCCAGAAATTTGCTTTCAAATTCCTCTACCTGGTTTAGCATGGCAAATGGCATCTGCTTCCCCTCCAGTAAGTGCTCTAGCCCCAGGGCAATGAAAATACAGTTGTGTATTCAATCTGGTCCAGTAAATATTTCATTACTTATACATAGAATCTGAATGCAAGGAGTGTGCTATGCACCTTAGATGCAGGTGAGAAGCAAACGGAGACTTCTAACATTATACGATGGACTTGCTGCAGCACAAAAATTAGAACCTCAGATTTATAGCTTCTATATTCTCTAAAAATATCCTGAGGCAATCAGGTTCTCGTGCCTTTAAGACTTCTGCCTTTTACACTCATGACAAGAAATAGAACGGTGGATCTCTGGAGCAAAAACTGCATGTCTCTCAGGGAAAAACAAAGCCTAAAATGAACAAAAGAAAACATTCACTCTTTTGATGGGTAGATTATATTCTACTTTATT
>NW_008586012.1:5781-10188 GCF_000691845.1 Merops nubicus | reverse complement strand
GAGTGTTTCAGGGATTCTGCTGGAGAATATAATGTCTAAATATAAAAATCAAATAAAGCCCCATCACATTTCCATGTTGACTGAGGGGAACAGACATATTTAATTGACCTTTTGCCAGCCTAATTTCTTAGAACATTTCAAGGCATCGGGCAGCTCTGCTGAGACTGAACTGACAGCAGTGCTGCCTTCTGCAGCTCCACCAGGTTCTCTTCATTTCCAAGACTACTGGTACAAACAGGCAACTTTATCTTTTTGCGCTGCCAAGGGCGGAAGGTTTGCCTCCCACTGCTATGGCCTGGATGGAAAAGCATGCCCTAGGAAGGATACTCTTGTGTCCCAGGATGAGGTTAGTTTGTCCCTGCTGCAATGCAGTTACAACTGATGTTGCCTGGTCCAGCTTGGCAACCGGCCCAGTCGGATCTCCCTCAGGACCGAGGACGTCGTTCTGTAGCTGCAGCTCATACTGATGGGATGGCATCATCAATTCTGCACAGAAAAGAAGACAACGTATGGAACAATGAAAGCGACTATGTCACTGTTTGGATGCTGCTAATTATTGTTGACTAATTTTTATCGACACTTAGTGCACAGAGTAAATCAGTATTTTTAATGTCATGTAGAAAAAGCATTTCTGTGATTGTATCACCACATGATATTGAATTTCAACTAAATGAGCTTCTCGTCTAGCTTTAATTTCTTTGAAGTTGAAATTTTCAGCTACTGCCATCCCATTCAGCTTCTGTTCAGACCTAATATTCAACTCATTGCCAGCTTCAAAAGTGGTCAAATTACTTTCTAAGAACTTCTGCACTCCATCCTGCACTACTAGCTAATGTAGTGAGCCTAGTTTACTAGCTTAGTAAAACATTTCTTATTTATTTATTAAAAATAATTTTAAAAGCCAAGTAATTGCCATCACAGACTCCTTGCAAGCAATAGCTACAATTATGAACTTCCACACCTAAATGGACACAAAGCCAGCTAACCCACACTGGTACAAGTGGAGCAAGACCAGAAAACATTTTCTGTTAGAAAAGCTACTATCCTAAATTTGATTTAACATCTAAAATTATAGTGTTAGCTCCCATCTTAAGTTATGCCCTTGACAAATGACTCTCATGCCCTTGACTAATCTGCAAGAGTATATCCTTTACAGACACAGTTCTTTTGACATAAAAAAAATAAACATCTGTATCGTCATGTGGTTTAGGAAAACTGTACTACATATTAACTAAGTAGTTTACACACAATTAAAAATTTGTCAGTAGTTAAAAATTCACACAAAATTTAAAAAAAAAAAAAAAAGAAAGAAAAGAGAACAGGACAAACCTGTAATCTTGCCTTGCCTTATTTTCTGAACTCTGTACTGAATTGATGTTCCTACCAGAAGATAAATGTCACATGCTGGATTTAAAAGGATGTTTTCCAAAATAAGCAATCTGACTTCTGCAGGATGTACGTGCTATTGATTAAGGGAGAAAAAAGAAAAAGCAACCACATTTAAAGTGGCTCATTTGTTTGACACAGACCATGCAGCAATAATTTATAATCTATAAATGAAAAGTATTACTTGCTGTAATTGGCTCTTTATTATCATCTCAAGTTTTGTCACAACAGGGAAATGCAAGAGACAATGACTGGCACAGGGACCTGCCCTGTGCATACTGTGCAAGGCTGTTGGAAAAAATATCCACTCTGTATGGACACCAGTTTTCTGGAGAATACAGAAAAACTTGAGACAGATGCACAGTGACTATTCAGACATCTAAAAATATATTTTCCCTCCTGTAAAACTTGATAGCTCCATACAATGTATTCACTGTAACTTCACTGCGGAATCTGTATCAAAGTCACCGGGCTATTAGATTAGGAATACAACAGATAATTGTATAAATTCTATTACAGTTGTTTGAAGGATTTTCACTGAAAACGTGCAGCCTGGCAGCAGTGAGAGATTTAAAGGAACTACTAACCGAAAAGCCATAAGAAATTGCAAATGGAACACTATTATTTCCATTTCACTCCCACTATCAGCTCAAAACTAATTCAGAAAAATAAATATTAAACCAGAAAAACAACCAAGCAACAAGCATTCAAGAAAAAAAAAAAAAGTCAGACTGCTATTACATAGAGTAACTATATTCAGCACAAGCAGGTAGAACTGTAACAAAAATACAATTCTTGACTTGTGCTACAGTATTGGTATTACACACATTTAGATATTTTCACACAACACTTTTTACAGGTATGGGTTAGATAGTCCAAGGCAATTCTGCTTTAACTACAACACGGAGTACCACAGGAATCTGCAACCCCAGGCTGCAGATATGAGATGAACTTCAGAAACACCTCATCATTTTAGAAATGGATTTTAAGGTGCAGCATTGAGTTGATACCAGCACAATGGCAAGGATTCCTGTAACCCACAAAACCTCTCTCGGGTGTTTGTAAATTCTCTTCAGAAGAAAAGCACCTCTGCTACCCGAGTGAAATGAAAACCTCGGTCACCACGAGTTGCAAAGAAAGAAGCAGCACAGAGCTACAGAGCAGCTGGGAAGACTGCCAGCACTGTAGCTTAACACCCTTGTAGAACTGACATTCTGATCCCAAAGCTCTTCCTTGGAGACCAGAGTCTTATGAGGTAGAATTAGACACTAAAAAAGCATTCATATGACGTGCATTTCAAGCACACCAGGAAACAAAGGTCTATCCAAGATAGCAATCCCTGTTTGAGCTGTTTATTTGTTGGAAAAAAAGACCTGAAGTGTTCTGGTGGGCTATTTTATAATGAGCTAAAGGGCCAGTGCCCTATCCAGCAAAACTCTTGTTATATATATATCTCATATGAATGACTGTCAGGAATAATAAAATTGTGCAGAAGTATTTGAAGTGCATTCCTGTGCCACAGGGCCTGTTGTTAAGAGTCAGGTTTAGAAATGATCCCTAGCACATGCAGGGTTAGGGGTTAGGTAACTGCACCCAGCTCCAGCCCTTTCAGGTTGATCAAGAGCAGCCCTGTCACCTTTTGGGATATAGGCTACAGAGTCAACCCAGTAAGGCACGCATCCAGCACCGACATCCATGATGAGAACAACACGTCAGGGCACACTTACAGTTCTCCTGTGACACTGCAGAGAAGACTAAACTATAATAAAAAAAGTACGAATGCAAGTTTCTTACCTTATAGACGCTTTCCTGTATTCTTGCTTTTAATTTAGAACTCCCTGTTTTCATTCCAGACACCAAAATGGTATCTCCTTGCTTGACAACTTTTTCCATCTCTGATATATAGGAAGGTGGAATATAAGTGGATTCTAAGAACTTGAGTAGACTGGAAGGTGAACCAAAAAGTCAGTAGAAAATTTGTAATCAATCTTTGCAAACCCACAGAGAAATACCACCATCACCTATTCCCAGCTATTTTCAGTTTTAAGCAAATTTAAGATGTCTGCCTGGGACCAGATATCCAAATTTTACTCTTCAGGATATCTGCAGCTAATTTCTGTGACTGCTAAAAGTTTGTTTGAAGCTTGTTTGTGGGCTCTCAAAAGCTATCAGAAGACTGCACATGTTGTCTGTAATGAACCCTCCGGTTTTTACAGTAGATTAGACTGCAAAAACACTCTAGATTATTGTGGAACAATTGATGCGAAGGAACCAAAGCTTATGTTTATAAAAGCAAGAGCTTAACACACCAGAACTATAACTTTAACCTGTAAGAAAAAGCCAGGATGCATTTAATAAATTTCTGTGGAAAAAAAAAAATCTACAAGCAGAATATTCATAGTAGTCACTAGAAATTTCAGTGAGTCACAAGAACAGAGAGGAAAGGAATTTGCCGTGAAAGGGTAAATGACAGGACAGAAATGGAAAGAGGACCAAGGGCAGCCAGCTTCTGGATGCACACTATCTGTTTGGCTTCACATGCACTTTCACAGTAAAATCAGCAAAGCCATATTGAGAACAGTTACAAATATCAACATATTTATGACATATATTTAAATTTATAATTTATTTCACAAAGCTGTAACACCATTCCAACATTTTTATGTTATCTTTGCTGTGCTAACTGTAGAGCATGTAACGATGGGAGTTTGGTTCAGATCACATCTCTAGCAAATCCTTGCACTGAAACAAAAAGCTCTGTGTGGCCGTGCCCTGGATGGTTAGGACCCATGGAACAATGAGCTCACTGTCTGGCTCTCGCTGTAGACAGTGGCCACAAACTCCTGCCAGCAGCTTCTAGTGTGCTACCAGGCTTTCCCCAGGCACTGCTGGGCGTTTGTTTCCCTAAGGCTGCAGAACTGGAGTTTGTGTTTACTCAGCAGCAAAGGGTCTTGTTTGCTACCCCCAGCCCATTTCCGATGTGTCTGGAATCTCAGTGTGAGGATGCAAGTGCACTGTGAA
>NW_008586012.1:1978-5757 GCF_000691845.1 Merops nubicus | reverse complement strand
CCGCTCTGCTTTCTAGGAGAAATGGTTTCTCCACATGCCAGCCACAGGACTGTTACATGAACAAAGCTCAGTTCTTTGACTCTGCTTTCTAGGAGAAATGGTTTCTCCACATGCCAGCCACAGGACTGTTACATGAACAAAGCTCAGTTCTTTGAAGGAAGATTTTACATTATTTTACATGCTGCAATCTACCTACATTTTGCTGGAACCTGTTTTCTGAAGCAACTGAAGCCTCTGGTACATGAGCTTGAATCTATTTCATCTTACAAGCTTAGTGTATGTTAAGGAAGTTTTGACTAAAGCTGTACTCTCTAAACTTTTGTGAGAAACCCCATGTTCATGTGTTTGCAGTCTGGCCAAATTAATGTATATCAGGGAGGCAACTTTATCTACCAACATTCATGTTGAGCGAAGTTGAGATTGACCAGGATTCTCCAAGAACTCCACCTCCATTACGCCAAGATTCACCAATATGATGATTACCAGCACAATACTGCCAGGTAACAGGATCCTGGTGTTGAAACCAGTTGGTGTCAGTGCAAAGATAAAACTCTTGGAGTCCAACTTGAAAAATATCCCAATCAAAGTACTGCCAATTCTGGTTAGTTTGAGAAGGATGGAAACACAAATTTCCTGGATTATTTCTATCCCTGCCACAGACAAGCTTTCTTGGGGCAAGAACTCCACTTCCATGACATGGTTGGAATATTTCTTTATAATACAGAAATGCAGAAAACCACTTATTGCATTAGTGAATTGAACAGCACCTTCAATATCTTTGGATAGAAGTTTACACAAAATATAGCACTTCTAAATCCCAGTTAACTTATTCTTTGAGTCAGTACAGAGGACGAACAAAGCATTATGGCTTATCAAGGACTTTCCATGCACTGTATTGTCTGAAAGACAAGATACTGCATACCTTCACTGAATATCTTCTTTTGAATTATTACACCTTGCCTTATGAGTGGTATCTAGCTTATAACCAGCCACTCGGCCATTCCAATTTAAAGGCTAGCTACTCTGAAAGCTCCTTGAACAGCAGAACTAAGTGTTGATTGAAACCTGAAACTCTTCAAGTTCAGAGAGCTCCTTTATGAAGTGGAAAGGAATTTCTTTTTGGTAAAACAAAAATACAAAATAAATGTCTCTGCTGAAACCCTGAGACAGAGGCCTGACTGACAAATCTTTCCTTTGCACAATACGTTTCTGGATTATCAACAGATGCATCTATCTAGTTTTAGTTCTTGCATCAGAGCTACCTAGGCTGCTCGTTAACACTACCACTTGTTAAATTAAACAGTCTGTTAAGTAGGCACTACCAAAAGAAACTCCAAACAACTGACCCATAAGCATTATTTTAGGCATCAGTTCAATAAATGGCCAAGATGGGAGGAAATATTTACACACATCACACTTAACAGATATGAGACTTTCAAGAACAAATTAAATGAACTTACCGTAGCGCGTTGTGGGAATCTGAGACGCCATCGGCCTCGGGGTCTTTTACTATCGTCCAGTCAAAGACTAACCCTGCCAAAGTGCTGAAAGTGTTTCCTATAAATCAAACAATCAGATTAAAACAAAAATAAGTAAGCATAAAGTCTTCCTGGAACACATACTATCAGTTTTTCCCCCAGGGAAATTTCTGTCTTAGCCCTGAAAGAAGTATTATCAGTATTCAGTTAAAAATCAGAAGCTACCCTGCTTTACTTTGGCAAGCTTATGATGTTCTGTTAACCAGTTTCTCTGTTGACATTTTGCAACACCCTACACCACGATGTTTTTCACAAGACCCACCAGATAGGTGTAGGTGTCACCACCTACCCTCCACTTGTCAGCCCCTAAGATGCCAAGGGGCACCCATCACCTCCTTTCCCTGATGACTACAAACACCTTATTATTTCTTGGATACCAATAGGACATCAAAAAAACTTCCTAAACAAGTTTTCATTTTGAAATACATGGACCTGAGACACTGGGTAACTTGATTTCACAGTACTGATGAGCTGTACTTTCCACAGATCCTCTTTTGATTTTGAGCACAACCATGATTTACCCATGACAGGAGTAAGTCTTTACTCAAAGAACTCAAACTGAGTACCTTCTTCCTATAAACTGTGAGCCCCCAGATCATGAGAATTTGGAAATGTTTAAAAGGAACAGAAAGGAATATACAGACAAAAACCAAAAAGCTATTGTGATTATATTTAAGTGTTATAAGGTGCTAATCTGAAAGGTCTTAACAATCTTCAATATGAATCCTGCTCTATATTGCAGTGTCCAAACAAACATGTAGCAGAGATCCAAGTATTTACTGTATTTTAAAATATATTTTCATTTATGTTACTCCCTTCAACATTTATATCTGCATTAATGAAGTAAGAATGAAAGCACATTTATTAACAAATTCTTATCCTTAAAGGTCTGACATTTTAAGCCACAAGAATATTCTAAGACAAGTTAGCACAACACACAACCTATGTTGTTTCTCCCATTTCTATACAACATACTGCAGACAGCTCCAAATTCCAAATAATTAGGATTCTAAACACAAAACTAACCACACGAAGCAGTATAATTAAAATCAATTGAGATTGGATTATTTAATATGCATTCAAGTCTAACTTTCTGTACTGACACGTGCTTCAGCTTTGCAAAGCTGTGTCACACTCTTTTGCTCTGCTCCAATTGAGAAGAACAAGGTCAGAGGAGAAATGGGTGCGGTGGCCCTACAGCGAGGTTTTTGCCTGGACACAGCCACTGCCACAGTGAACTGGTAGCAAAAGGATGAAACCATCCCCACAGCCTCTGGGCCATCACTGTGCCTGGATGGCGTGGAGGCTCTTGGGGTCCCTGGCTCTGAAGGGAAGGTCAGATTAGCAAAGACAAACTACCAGGAGCATTCTCTTGATGGTGCAATGATCCAGACTTGGGGAAGGAGTGGCTGGAAAGCTGCCTGGCAGAAAGGGACCTGGGGGTGCTGACTGGCATGTGCCCAGGTGGCTGAGAAGGGGTCTGACGGGCATGTGCCCAGGTGGCTGAGAAGGCCACCAGCATCCTGGCTTGGATCAGCAGTAGTGTGGCCGGCAGGATTAAGGCAGGGATCATCCTCCCGGACTTGGCACTGGTGAGACTGCACCCTGAATAGTGGGGTCAGTTTTGGGCTGCTCACTCCAAGAAGGACCTTGAGGGGCTGGAGCATGTCCAGAGAAGGTCAACAAAGCTGGGGACGGGTTTAGAGTACAAATCTTGTGAGGGGTGGCTGAGGGACTTGAGGCCATTTAGTCTGAAGAAAAAGAGGCTGAGTGGAGACCTTCTTGCTCTCTACAACTGCCTGACAGAAGGTTGAGGTGAGGTGGGTGTTGGGTCTCTTCTCACAGGTAACCAGCCCTAGGATGAGAGGTAGTGACCTCAAGTTGCAACAGGTAGGTTTAGTTTGGATATTAGGAAAAAATTCTTCCATGAAAGGGTTGTCAATCCCTGGAACTGGCTGCCCAAGGCAATGGTTGAATCATGATCCCTGGACGTGTTTAAAAGTCATGTAGATGTGGTGCTGAGGATATGGTTTAGTAGTGAACTTGTTAAGAGTCAGGTGGCTGGTTGGACTCTATGATCTTAAAGACCTTTTCCAACCTAAACAATTCTATGATTCCACGCAGGGTCTCTCTCATCCAAGACAGGACCAGCTATCTGGGCAGCAGGGAGGGCGGGCAGCAGCTGTCTCCGGGTTAAGCCCATCAGAGGCAGCCCCAGGGGTGAGCAAACCCACAACTTGG
>NW_008586012.1:0-1945 GCF_000691845.1 Merops nubicus | reverse complement strand
CAGGTCGTGCTAGCTGGGCAGCTGGGAGGGCGGGCAGCGTCTGTCTCCAGGTTAAGCCCATCAGAGGCAGCCCCAGGGGAGGCAGGAGATAACACAGCACTTGTCAGGAACCACGTTGTGTCCTTGTCCCTCCCTGCAGGACCCCACAGCTGACACTGGAGCTGCAGAGCAGCTGCCTGCCCGGCTGTAAAGTTACCCTCCCAGGCTCCCCCGATGCCAGCCCAGGCAGAGACTCGTGCTCCTGCTCCGCAGCTGTGACCCGGCCGGCGGCCGCTCCGCTGGCGCTGCAGCAGAAGAGCAGCTCTTGGCACGGCTGGAGCCCAGCCCAGGAACCACGGACGCAGTCTGACGCGCTCTGCTCTGCTGCTGGGGCAGGGGGGAAGCTGGCGCTCCCTGCACACTCATAGCCAAAGAAATGCAAACTCACACCTTTGAGTCTTTCCCTCATTTAACTCACCTACAGTTAAGTCATAATAAAATAACTTGAATAAATTTCAAGAGATAAAGGAAAACAATACACAGTATGACTTTTTTCCCCCTCTACATTAAGAAGGAAATTTAATAAAGATACTTAATTTGGACAAAGATCCCCATGATCATTTTCCTCTCTTGCATTAGTAATATTTGAAAATTAATATTTGGTGATTGAGTTTCTATGTGGCGTGGTTTCTTAAAAACATACACAAAAAGGAATCTGCATTTAATGTAAATGATAAAAATACAGTTTATTAAAAAACCATAACTGGACAATATATATACACAGAGGAGAACAGGTGATAAACAAGGCCAGGCTGGATGAAGCTTCAAGCAACCTGGTCTAGTGGGAGGTGTCCCTGCCCATGGCAGGGGCTTGGAACTAATGATCTTTAAGGTCCCTTCTGGCCCAAATCACTCCATGATTCTATGAAACTAATCCTGAAGATGATATTGATACTCACAGGAGTAGAACCATCAACCATTAATGAACAGTCTGACCCATACCAGATGTAACGCTCTGGCAATGTCAAATGCAGTAATCACCATCAGCCCAAATCAAATCACACTTGGTACACCCCTAGGGCCTCACATACCAGCTATGTCACTGCAACAACAGCTGATCCAGAGTATCTACCCTCTCCCTCTCACACAGGCTGCAGTAGCAGGCTTGACATCCATTCTTTAGGCAAATTTTCATGAAACTTAAGCAGATTTTTCTCAATATTCACTGAACTGGATAATTATTTTATATTTATCTTCTCACCTTCTGAATATTTAAGGAAAAAAGTTTAAAATGTTCAGAAGTCCCTTATTCAATTCTCTAATTTTTCCTAAACAATTATGTCCCTCAATAAACTTGCCACTGCTTTTAAATTATTTTAATTTTTGTTAAATGTTGCCAAGAAAGACCACTCAGAGGCCAAGCAGTTCAAAGGTCTTCCAATGATGGATCCTGAGGTTATTCTGGTCAATAGGAACTGATTTGCAAAGCCTCTAAGTGTATCCTGAACCCCTAAATTCTGACTGGGACATTTAGCCCTACAGCTTCTAACAAACACCTTGTTTCAGTCACAGAGGTTAAACGTTCGTCATGGGTTTTGAATCACAGCTCCTGTTCAGACTCTAACCTGGGTGGTTTTCAAGGCAAATGTGTCCACTGAGCACGCTTGAGAGTTTGCAGAAACACCAAGCCAAGAATCCGTTATTACATGTAGTGTAAGAAAACAAAATTACTTTTCATTATTAAAATACTGTCATACATAACCTGGTATTCATTGCTCACAAACAAAGATAGGATGGGCTCATTAACTAACCCAAACAAACAATTCCACCTTTCACAGCTGCTTTACATGTAACTTCCTTTCAGCCCAGCAGCTATCCTGAAAATCACTTACTTTGTGTGGGTGTTGATACGTGCATAAAAATTGATCATTGAAACCAAATAATGAAATTCTTACCAGCATCATGA
>NW_008586011.1:4999-19919 GCF_000691845.1 Merops nubicus | reverse complement strand
GTGCGGCGATAGGAGTGTGTGCGGTGCCTGCTTCTTTCTCTGCTGGAGCTGCAGAGAGCGCGGAATGGGCGAGCGCACGGCTGGGCAGAAATGCTCTTTCAAGTTACCAGGTGCCTGTGCCTGAACTAGGGGATCTCTTGTCTCTGACAGAGTGCCTGAGCACATTTTTTTGTCTTCAATATCAGTATCCTGATTTCCTGGGGAGACCAGGGACTCTTTGTCCCCATCAGGTTGTTCTGGGGCAAACCACTTGGTAAACTGCATGCCTTCCAGCATTTGCAGGATCAGCCTGCACGTTCTGTGGGTACAAATCCTCCACCCGCAGCCCTCTTGCAGGAGAAAGCCCTGTGGCTTCCTTTGGGTAAATCCACGCTTTGTGCCAGGGCTGTGTAGCACCAGGCACGGTCACCCCACTATAGCTCTGTGCCTGACTGCGCAGTTCTTACAAACGGTTGCTTAGGGGTGGGGTCTTTTTGACGACTGAGACTGTATACCCGTGCAGAATTAAATATGGACCAAAACAACTGTAAGGGTAAAATTTCCATTGGTGTCAGCACATCCTGTGTTTTACACACGGGATACAAATCAGCTTCTAGCAAAGGGTTGTTTGTTAACCTAAGTTTACAAGGCGGTATCTTTCGTGATTCATCTTAACAGGGGCAGCACATTCTTTCCTCCACTCCGAGTAAATGGTTCTGAGGGCCTCTGTGTGCAATTAAGTTGAAGAAAGAAATGGATTCCTTCCTATGAAGCTTTCATGCTTTTTCTCACAATTAGAATTTTTCTCTTTGTTAAAGACAAGCCCAGGAAGAAAGATTGTCTAAAATAAAATGAGATAGAAAAAGTAGTTCTAATGAACACGCTAAATGAGTGGTGTGGAAACAATGGAGCATCTGCTCGGCATAGATGCTATATGTTCATTTGCAAGTGGTATTCCTAGTCCCATTTTTTATATCAGAAGAACTGAGCACGACACATGCTGAAGTGTTTTTGCAGTAGGGCATGAATAATTCTCATTGTTCCTACAGCAGAAACACACATGAAGTATGACTACTGATGCATTTATTTCTGGTTTAAGATTAGTTTAACATGGAGGGATTTTGTCACTGGTGAAAGAGTTGTATTTCAGCTGAAGGCAGGGAATGAGATGGTAAACTCCAAAATTTTTAAGATTCTCCTTTGTTCATCTTAATCTCTGGATGAAGTAATGCTTCTAGCCATATTGTGCTGGAGTATTTCTTCACAATTTTAAAGGCTTCTATTTTTATTTTTTGAACTTTTCCCGTGTTTGCTTTCTCATCAGAAATTATCATACAAATCAAGCTTTGAACTGAGTAGTCATAAAAAGCAAGTTTTGTTCTTGCTAACCTGAATAGTCAAGAAGATTTGACTTTATATTTCTGTTGTGTAGTCAGAGAGTAGAAAGGCGAACAAGATTTTCATATTTGAGCAAAACAGTTCAGCACAGCGCAGAGCTAAAATATACAACAAACTGCCATGGAGCACAGTGAAGGCCTGAAATGATTCCCTGATACAATTCATCAAATTATTTTATATGGCGAGTAAGTTTGAGAAAGCTGGTTACGAGTGCAGCTAAGGAAGTGGCTAACATAAAATTTGTCAAAAAGGCTGTTCTTTCAACTCTGCATTTTCGAGCAGCACTTGAATGCTACGTACCCCCTTGTATTTTCTCACCCATGTTCTTCTAGAAGTCCAGGGGCATTTCCTTCTTTCCATTCGGAGGCAGGGGATGTGGTGGAGAAGGCAGAGACTTGTACCTCCAACTTTTGCCTGCCATTCCCGGGTCTGTCTACCAATACACATAGCGGTATACAGGAGCTGCACTTCACAGGCCTAAGTTTCACAGCTCACAGGTGGCACTGAAGATCTGAGAACAACAGTGTTGACCTTGTAGAAGAAATAATAGTGGAGAGTATCTGTTACAAATGCTTTTTGGTGGGAAGTTTTAAATTTGGCACTGAATTAATGAATCAAGTGAACACTTCAGTGCACGTAGCTGTGACTGACAGAGCTTCCCAAGTTTAAATGTTTTGTTAAAAAATTTTAATGATGGAAGCTAAAGCTGCATGAAAGCAAAATGCAAGGTATGTGTGTGTTAGTGCATTTATATGTTGTATTCCTGCATGCAACATTTTCATCCAATTTCATTTTCCCATGGAACATGAAATGCTTCTAATCTGATCTGTATGTGAGTTGTGATTGTGGGCAAGCACTGGATAGGACTTTTTTTTATTTCTTTTGTACTCTAAGTGGAGATGGTGATAGTGAGAGAAAGGTAACTATCTGTACCAAAACATACAATTCTTTCAAAAGCAGCTTGAACTTTGTTTGAGATGTTTGCTTAAACACAGAGAAGGTGAGTCAGAGTTTTGGAAAATGAGAAAGCATAGTACCTGCTCCTTTGCTATGTGGGATGTTCCCATTTATGAATCACAGATTTCAGTTTCCTATTGCATGAAGGATAAACCAAGGCGACTTCTTTCCATTTTTCCATAAATCCTTCAGTTTAGATTCCTTACTCATAAGGCTAATTTTCAAAAGCACAGGAGGCTGTAACTCCACTCATTTTCAGTGGCAGTAGGGTTTCCATGGCTCAGTGCCATGCCATTAGTAACCTTGAGAAAGGTGTGCAGTGAGCTTACTTAGTGTAAATGTAATACACAAGGGTTCCACTGTTAGATTTTCATAAATTTCTCATGCTGAGTGCTGCCCGTCCTCTCTCCCATTCCGCTACTGGGTGAGCAAGCAACAAGTGGTTTCTAGGTTTGCATACAAGGCTACATTCCTGAATGTAATGCAGCCTCTTGGTGTATTTCCAGTAGGACAGAACATGTAAATATCCTCTGGTTTCCACTCTCTCAGCCATTTTGTACAAAAATCTCAGTAACAGCTTATCAAACTAGGTATTTTCTTCCCTGTTTTTCCTAGCCAGTTTCCATTCCTCATCTTGTGGAAACAATCTGCATGGTATGTAAATATTGTGTGGCGTGATGAAAATACCTACAAAAAATAGTGTCATCTCTGTGTTTACAAGTGGTAAGTGTCACGTTTGTATTCTTTGTACCCAGGGCCTGAGGCATGCTTGAACCAGAGTCATGTTCAGGTGCCCTACCAGGCATTGAATAAGCAACAAGAAAGTTGGTTTAATGTTCGTGTTTTGCTGGAGAAGGCAGTGGCAGAGCAACACAGTGCTTTACTTCTCTGGGAAGCAGGTCTGTGTAGTCTGCTCCAGGTTTATCCACTCCCCATCCGAATATGTCCTGAGGTTTGACCCCATGCCTGACCCCACCAGGGTGGAGTCGATCAGATGTCTTGGCTGGGCAGAGAGACTGCAGCCTTTCAGAGCTGCAGGGCAGGAAGATAAAGGACAGAGCAGCCCCTTATGGCCATCTGGAAGGGAATTAGCTGCTTCATACTGCTTGATTTTTAAAAACATTTAGGCCTGATGTTTGGCATTGTGACACCTGGTGTCATTGCGTATATCAGCAGTAGGAAGAGATAAAATTTACTGTATCAAAATGTTCTCTACTCCTCTTGGAAGTAGCTATAGCACAAACGGGGTTACAGGCCCCTACCTCTGCTCAAGTTAAGTTCAAAAGAGAACATTCAGATGTGTTTCTTGTTCTTTTTTAGAAGACATGTTTCTTAGAAGATCAGTTAATTAATTTTTCCTTTTTTTTTTTTTTCCCCCCTGGAAAATCAGTAATGGTTTGATGATTCCAGAAGAAGTGACATGTTACCAATAACATGCATGGAAATCCTCCATTTTTTTCTAGTAAAATAGTTTTATTCCAAAACCTTTGATTTAAAAAAATATTAAAAATCTTACCTATCAATAGGCCATAAATGTTATATTTAAAGTATTTAAGGACTTTATTAATTGCTTGTGATTATTACTTGTCTGTAATTTCAGTTGTTCATCTCAGAATATCTGCTTGAGCTTTGTGAGTGATATTTTTAAAATTCGAGCGTAAAATACTCCTTTTAGTCAATCTCTTTTTAGTTAATTAGGCAAAAAATAAATGCTTTGCTTGTATGTTTTCACAGATGGGTTAACGTAAGGTAGCTTCTGCCGCTGTGGGTATTTCAAGCACAATGCAGCTGAGATCTGGGAGGTCTGTGCTACAAAGAGTCTGGAAACCAGACAACATGAGTATGCAGATGAATGTTTACACAAGGAAGACTTAGCTGAGCTGACTTTTCACTTCACAGATACTAACTAGCTCAGTTAACATTTTCCCTGATAAAACTAAGACCTGAAAGGATACTGATAAAACACGCAGATCCTCTTCCCTAAGTTCCCTGTGGCCTTCTCTTCCTTGTACAGAATAAGCTCTCTTCTGGAGGTGCAGAGTGAGTTTTTCTCTAAGGTTTAGCCGTGGTTGCACTTGCCTTCTGAACCCAGGTTTGCCTGCAGAGAAGTTAGTATAAGATGAGAGATAAGTACTGCTTTAAAGCAGGCTTCAGCTACTCTATTATGAAGGCAGGTAAAGCAAGGTGGCAGAGATCAGTCTTTCAGGGGCACCTTGCCATTCCTTTGGCAGGTATTTTTTGGGTCTTCTACACACAGACGTGGAGATGTTTAACTTGGAGAAATCCAGGAAGATTTCAGCTATGGATGGAACAATGCTGTACTTCATAACCTGTCTAGGGCCTTATGTGTTGGAGGAGGCAAGCCGCAGTGCCCATTTCAGCAGATCTGCATGGAGTCCAACACAAGACAGCTACCTGGGACAAACACCTTCCAGCTTCAGTCCAAGATGAATGCAGGCCACTGTTGGATGAATCCATCCCCTCATGTTGTCTTGTTGCTGTGCTTGTGACAGGGAAGCCCTGACTGACCAGATAGCTCCTTTTACCCATGCTGCCCTGCTGAGCCTGACCCTGGCAACACCCCGTGTGGAAGGAGAGCATTGCTGCTTTACTGCAGGCCTCATTAACCTCAATGGAGAGCCGCCAATGGTGGCACATAGTAAGCACGTAATTTCTAGGTATTTTGTTCTTTATGTCTTTATCTGTGACCTACTGTAATACCAGTAATGCTGCTTATGACATCGAGTCACAGCCTACAGCAAAAGCCCCAATGGCTGTGTCGATGAAAGGAGCTCCGTGATGGCTGTGTTTGGTCTCCTTGGGGCTAGAGGCAGCAAGTCTTGTTGCTCCTTTGTTGTGAGCAAGCTCCTCTGCCCTAATTCAGATCCTAAGTTTGGGATTAAGTCCTAGAGGATTTTTCATCTATGAAAAGCCAAAAATAATGAGTGAGTTTTCTAAACAAGGCTGAGTTATCAACTCCAGTAACTCACCTCTCCTAATTACTGATGCACTGCTTAGATAAACATTCTCTTTCCTGTAGAAGAACATTCTTGTCCCTCTTGCCTGGAAAAGTTGTTTCTTCTCGCAGTCTCCATAAATAACCTCTTTCAAGGCTTCCTTTGCCTGGAGTTGCATTGAAATGAGTACTGATAATAGGCCTCTGTTTCTGCTTTAGTTGCTCTTCCCTCAGGCCCTGGAAAACTTGCTTTTCTTGGTACAGCAAGCTGAGAAGTTCCCTTGTTATACCCTGTGTGTTGCCAAAATTCAGGAGGCAGTGTTGCTCTTTAGGGTAATGAGCTGCAAGTCTGTGCTAATCACTCAAAGGAAATTTGCATCAGTACTTGTCAGCTATAGCTACCTCTGCATCTGTCCGGTATGGTGCTGTCACCATCTCTGTCCTTCCAGCCTGAGTCCTGGTGCAGTGAGCACAGCAGAAGGCTGGACTGCTTCATCTCCTTGTGAGTGCGCTACGGTGAACACAGGCTGAACGGGCTGAGCAGGGTGTAGCTCAGTTACATAAACCGGTGGGCTAAGAAGGTGGGTGCTAGGAGCAGAACATACAAGTTGTGCCACTCAGAGTGCTCCTCAAAGCAATCTCTAGCGTGGTGCTAGGCAGCAGGAGCTGTGAGGTACAGCTCGGCACTCCTGCTACCACACAGGAGCGACTGTAGTGCCTGAATAAACTGCAGGGAGATATGAATGGAGTGGACGTGTAATGTGAACAGTGTTTGCAAGTGGGCTTGGCTTGGCTGGGGATTGTAACTTTGATCAGTGCCCACTCCCTCATACAAAAAAAGTACAGGGGTTTTTTTTGCTTGTTTACAATCTACCCATGTGGGACTAATTCTTCCAATAAATAGTGAAAACGAGCAATGTTGGTGTTTTTTAATATACACCCACTATTTCAGAAAATGCTCTGAAATGGTGCTTTCTATGTTTGTTATTGCAGAAATATCCCTCTTATAATGTAAGGTATCAAAACCAGAACAAGCCAAATCCTTCTCTTTTAAATTAGGTAGCCTATACTACTCTGTACAAAGCTTTGATACAGAGCCTCTTGGCCAGTACAACTAAAGGAAGGTGATTGTGCAGAAAATTCCTCTCGGGAGGAAAAGTCCTATGAGTTAGCACTTGAGTGATTCCATGTAGTCCTGTCCTGCAGTGACACAAAAATAAGACCTGCCTGAACCAGAAAGGATTCCAATACTTGTAATCACCTTCTAGGGAGAAGGAATACACCTACTGTAGAGGCAATCCTCCCAGCAGGTTCACACAACTCGATGCCAGGAAACCTAGGAGTCAGAGCAATGTTAGGCAAATTGGTTTAATCATTCACTTGGAGAGATTCAAATATCAATACTTACTGGTGGGATTCCTGGTATTCTGAGGTCCTGCACTTCCCCATATTTACTTGGAAGCTACTGATATCCCAGAAGTTTGATGTAGTCACTCTTGAAGAAATTTTATTTTTAAAGACACCTGTAGTGTATCAGAACAATTTTTAAAATAACTTCTAAGAGAGAAGACCTATTCACACAGAAGGCTAGCATAACACTGAGCCCTTCTACCAGACTTCACATCTGCACAATCTCCAACTTTATATCACCTTGGTCACGCTATGCTAATTTAAGCAAATTGTTACATCTAGACCTGTTTGTCAAGTGAAATAGCTGTGAACTGAGATTCAGTTTGCCTATGACCAGACACACTGGCAGGAGCAGCACTCATATTTCAATCTAGGTATTTCCAGGTCCAGGCCCCAAATGTATATGGTCTATAAACCCCGAAGATTAGCTCCGTGCTTGGTGACAGGTAGCTGCAGCAATCACCTCTCAGCTCTAATGAGAAGGTAGACCATGGCATTTTTGCTTTATCCAGCAGGTAGGCCTGTCTTAATCCAAGCAACTTCCACAGGCAGTAGGACTTACAAGGAAGGATGGACAAAAGCCAGGACTGTTTTAATTAGAGATGAGGAGACTCAGAGGTCATATGATCCTTTTCCATGTCATTACAAGAGTGCTTCAGGAAAAAAAGGTGTAACCTGTTCTTTCTGTCCACGGTGGATAAGATAAAAATGGCAGGCTGAAACTGCAAGAAGGGAAATTTAAATGTTTTCCGCTTGTTAAGATAGTAAAACATTTAAAAAGATTGTGTGGTAGGAAGCAGGATGTCCAGGCCTGGAAAAAATTTGGGTGACTAAAATGGTGCTCATCCATTCATGCAGCTAGTATGGGCTACATTAGCTTTTTTAACTTGTGGAATACGGACCACACAGTAACAGTCCATGAGATGTGTGGGGTCCATTCAGTGTGAAAGGGCCACGGGTAAACAATCTAAAGAAACCCCTCAGTCCACAGCCAGCAGGGATGTGGCAGATCTCTGCCCTCTGCTCTGAGGGATTATTTGACATGTCGGGGTCAAACCCAGTGAAAATAACATTTTGTTAAATAGTAATACTTTGAGCAATTGCTGAGTAGTGTACTCATGCATTACTATCCCTCCTGATCGCCATCCAGTTCTGAAATGCAAGATGACTTGTAGCCGTTTCTCCCCTGATTAAAGAGTTTGAGACATTCTTGACTACCTGACTTTCTGGGTTTCCCCCAGGCATCTTGTTTAAAATAATGCAAATTTCTGAAAGAATGTAACTTGTATTTACACCTGGAGATTTTTACAGTGTGTTGACAACAAGCAGATACTGCCAAAAGCTAGTCCTTTTTCACTGAAAACCCACAAGAGCCTTCTACATTTTGAGTGAAACACCCAGGGATGCCTCAGGATTAAACATTGCAATGCAGCTCTGCCCCTGTATGCCACGAAGAAGTTCTTTCTGGGATCGACTAAATGGTCTCAGGAGAGGGTGCACGATGGTGAATGCCATGCCACAACCTGGTTCAGCTATTTTCTGCATAATTCCTTCTCTGTGATGGTGTGTTTATCAAAGAGCTGCTTTTTGGTAACCAGGAGTGCTTCCCTCTGTCGCAAAGAAAAGGAGGGTGTCCTCTAGTTAGAGCTTGCAGAATTTCAAAGGGACTAGCTTCAGTGTTGCTGCTGAATCATTAGGAAAACTGTGGCCTTGTTTGTCTGCTAGCAGGGCACACATGTCACAAGGAATTCCTACCAATGGTAACAAAAAGTATCCCTTTTTTGAGGTCTCCATTCCTACAGTTTCAGTCTTTCAGCCCTACCTCATGCACTCCTATCAGTATGTCCCATGTCCCATTTGCATCCTGGTGGATAACTCTGGCAGGCAAAAAAGTGCCTAGCTGAGTGGATTGCTTGCTACTGCTGACTGCTGCTCCATGGGGTATGCTTCTCCTTGTCTTTTCGTTGGAACAAGAATTAATAAAGTGCTGGTTTCCATTAATCTAATTTTCCCTGAGATCTGTGCCCTGCTTTTATTTGAAACTAGCTGACTGATTGAAAAGGTACTACGGGAAGCAGACAGATGAACAAACAGATAACAGGTAGGATAACCCCATAACCTCTTGTTTTCTTAGAAAACCAGGCTAAAACGAGCACTGTTTAATCAAATTTTTGCCATCTGTGAGCTGGTCAAGTCAGGCACGCAGGAGAAAGCCTGTACCTCAAAAACCAGCGGGCCAAGTCCAGCAGACTCCTGGGGTGCACACTGAATATAAAATCTCTGCCCAGGCTGGTCCAATTGAATCTGCATTGATCCAATGTTCATCACGGCTCTCAGCACTGCTTCAGCAGACTGTGGGCACAGGAGGGGAAGACACCTTTGGCTGAAGGATAGGACTGAGTTCAGAAGAAATGGGGTTGGTCCTTATTTGTCATGGTGCCTTCTTTTGGGAGCAGAGGGAGAAGCTAAGGCAATAAGTGGAGGGCTATAGGAAGGGAGGAACCCCAGGATCTCAGTGCAAAGTATTGCCTTCCAGGACACGTTTATTGCTTCTTTGTCATGATTCACAGCAAAACATCAACTTTTAAAAAAACAGTGCTCAGATTGGACTGGGAACTTTTTGGGTAAGGAACAGTGCTTAGAAAACATTCTGCACATTTTGGTCTCTCCCACAGCGTTACAGCAGTAGTTATATTAATATTTTTGGGGTGGTCTGTACTGCACTGTATTTACTACAATGTGCTCTGGCCTTTGAAAGCATTCCACTTTGTTAATCTGCAGGATGGCTTTCATTCTCCAGTCCACTCCAAGGATATGAGTTTTCCCCACAGCCGTCTAGTCTGTGACTGTAATATCATTTGAATTACATAGTGTCATCACCTAAACATGATTCCAGTCCACGTGGGGGGTTTTTGACTGGTGGCTTGTCTTGCCATCTTTGCAGAAGATCTTGGTGTCTTGAGATCCATTAGTTGTAGACAACAGGTTGTGTGGTGTGCATACACTACCATCTCCCAGACTTTCTGTGGGCTCTGATATATAGGAAGACACAAGCTTGTGATGACCATTAAGAGAGATGATGTCAATCTATTCACTTCCACTACCTTCCTCTACTAGATCTCTAGACACAGAAATTGACCAAAGTAAATTGCTGGGATCTATGCCCCACCCTTGCCAATTCTTGTGAAGTATCCATTGGATTCCAGAGATCTGATGGCTTCATTAAATTCAAACACTTTTTTCTAAAGAGAAAAAAGAAAGGATCTTTGGCAAACCCTTTTTGTGAGGTTACTTTAGTGCACATAGCACAATACTCTTTCCACATGTTTGAATGTTTTATGTCCAGAAGATGCCCTTTTGGTGAGGTACGTGCAAATCCTGAGGCTGCATCAAGCGCAGCGGTATGGCTTGAGACCCATAGCCTGGTTACACAGATTGCTTTCCCAGTGTTCATGTTGCATTCCAAAACGGCATTTCCTGCAGGAAATGCAGAGAGGATGCAGGAAATGCAAAAAGGATTCCTGTCATGCCACTAGATGTTATGATAATTCTGTGTCATCATAAGCCTGCAGAATTTGTTGTCTTTGGAAATCAAACCCTTCATTTAAGCAAGTCCATTATTTGAGCAAGTTGTTTCAGCAATAGTCACATTCCCATTATGGGAAGTAGAAGGGTTTTCCATTTGTCTCTTGTCTGTGGTTAAACGCCAATGCAAATCCATCAGCTTCCCACCACAGATGTGTGTCTACAGGATTGCTGCATGAGGAGTTCTTTGGAAAAGCTGAACCTTTATATTTTACCTGCAGAAAACAATGATCTTCTGTTGGTATCAAGGGAGCTGCTAACACATTGACAAATATTGACTTGCCAAAAGAGGCAAAAATCTGCCATTCACTTTGGATAATCCTCAAATGCAAGATGTGAGTCAGGTTTATTAGTCTGAGGTTACTGATTGAAAGGTGCTCCCCATTCAAGGAGGAGGAAGGAGGGACAAACCTGGGTGCCTCAGAATATCATTATCTTTCCACCCAGTTCCAACAGCTCAAGCTCAGGCAACCCGGGGAAATTCAGGCCCTCCTTGAGGGCTCAGTTCAGCAAAGCTCACCCTCTTGGCAGCTGGGCTGGCTGGCTGTTCTGTGGCTACTTCAGGTGTGGTCACTGCACTGGAGCTCATGCTTCAACACTGTGCTTGAACAGCATCTAAAAATGTGAACGTGCATCTGAGGTGTTTGGGCCCCAGTTTTATAAAGCATTAGTGTGCCTGCCAAATTTCACATATGTGGCTATCTTCAATGGGACTGAACCCCATGTTTAGTAGGGACTGAGAGGCGCCAGCCTTGAAAGACATCTGGTTTATTGCCATGCAAAGAGCAGCCTTTACATATTGACTGTAACACTCACCTGCATCTGTGGTTTGGTCAAGTCATTTAACTTCTTTACCTCAGTTGTTTCATCTGAGACGTCAGATTGCTAGGGTTTGCTTTTTTGGCAGGTGATGTAGGAGGATTAATTCATGAGTGTGTGCCTTGGACTTCAGAGAAGTCTGTCAGTATGAAAAACTGTAATTAAGAATTGTTAATGCACTCGAGAACACTTGCACAACAGCCTAATCCTGAGTGCAGCTGACTGTTTGCCACCACTGCTCATATCAATAAAGGCTGAATGTGCTCAGCAGGATCACAATCAGACTAAAAATTTACTTTTAAGACAGCCGTTGGAAATCCAAGGTTTGGGAATAAACTAAAGCCTTTAAAAGCAAGGGAGACTCCCAAAGGCCAAGGCAGTCAGTGACAGCTTTCCACTGACTCCAGCGGGCTTTGAACCAAGCTTGAACTAGCTCCCACAACTGTCTCAGATAGTTGTCACTTCAACACCATACATACCTCTTCATCTGCTTCTCTTGGAAAACAGGAATCCAGCAAGCTCTTCAAGACAGAAGATGAGTCTTTCTGACAGCACAGAAAAGGAAAAGAACCAGCATGTTGCTTCTGCACCAAGCTATCAGAAATCTAGCATCTTAATTTAAAAATAAAAATGGAAAGTAATTGTGAAGGATCAGAACATATACTTGTGGGATTGAGCAGCGTTTTCCCTTGGGCTGAATTTGGACTTGGATTTGATCTTGTGATAGCTATGCAGCTGTAAAGCTGGTTTGATGTCATTGTAAAAAGTTTGAAATAGAATAAAGAAGGATTTTTGGATTTGAGGGATTTGGGAGCAGCACATCTGTTTCACTGGTAGATGCTGGATCTGCATGGAGATGGTGAGTGATGGGGTGTGGGAAACGAGGGGCAATGACCACCGGCACCCTTGGTAGTTTAGATAAAGTCCCTTTTGCAGGAGATTGGATCTCCATGCTAGAGTACTGTATTGTCCATTTCATGCCTTCTGCATTCCTGGTGAGGATTTCCTGGCAGTCAGGGGGCGCAAAGAGATAGATGCTGTATAGCCTGCTAGCCTAGCTTTTAGTACAGATGTCTAGGGGGCAGAGGAAGATGTGTGGAAATGGTGAAAACTACTGCTGAGGGCTCTAGCACGGGAGCGGGCAGGAGCTGTTTTACCCAGTTGCTGGTGGAAAGGTAAGGCTGAGGTAAAGGGTGGGGGAAGCAAAGGTGATAGCAGCAGTTAATTTTGGGGAAAAAAAAAGTAGATGTGACATTTGACACAACTTCCAGACAGTGGTTAGGAATGAGAGTGGGGTGGTGGGAACTTCATAAGCTTTTGTCTCGCTGCAATTAATGTTGAATGTTGAATCTGTGTGCCCATCTCACTGATGGGGAGTTGTTCCCTGGCTAGAGGCAGTGTGGGAATGAACAATTCACTGGGGAATGAGAAAAAATAATAAGATAAATGATTGATGGGGAGATAGGGAGCATGGGACTGGGATGTATGGCAGTGGGTCTGGGATCCTTCCCTGGTTGAGCAGCGGTGGTATATAGCAGGAGGGCATGGGGATTGAGAGCTCCTGTGTTGGAGTCTGGGTTCAAGTGCTGTAGGAGGCCAGGGCTGTGAGGAACAAGAGCTGGGCTGGTTCTGAGAAGTGAGGTGGTACATGAGAGTGTGGAAATTTAGAGGATGCATGCTGAGGTTGACATTTGGGGAGGGAAATGAGAGAGGCGAAGAGTTTGATAGGAGGTCTGAGGTTCTGCTTTGGAGAGAAGCAGGAAACTGGGAGATTTACACAAGAAGAGAGGACAGCTTCAGTAGGTAACACCAGGCATAATGTCCCTGTCACCTGATGCAGAACTATGCCTCCCTTCTCACTCTGCCCTCCTAGCTCTTGCTCACCTAAGGCTTGCCATCTCTTCAGACAGTTCGTCAAGGCTGATGCTGGCCCAGGAGGCTGTGCAGCTGCCGTGTGTCAGACTGCTCCAAGAAAGCAGCTATAGAGGAAGAAAACGCCATAGCCCCACATGCCAGGCGATAGAGCCCTCCACGCTGCAGCCACGGCTGTTACCATGGTGCTGCACTGGAGGAGTGGCTGTCTCCAGTGTCATGCTGTGGCCAGACACATGATACCTCTGGCTGGAGTCTTTTTCACCTTTAGCTCCTGTTCTGATGTGGCAACAAACAGCGTCTGCCTTTGTTAAGAAAACCGGTCCAGAGACCTGCCCGCAAAGACCTGCTTCTCACCAAAGCCAGTGTCGATCTGCTCACGCTTGCTGGGCGTGCTCTGTCCCAGTGAAATCTGCTTCACTGTCGCCATTTAACCTTCCCCCCACCCCCTGTGACACCTGGGGAGAGCTGGGGAGGGGCATGGGCAAGCCCGGCCGCTGCCAGCTGTTTGTTGCCAACACCCAATGCAGCTTTCTTTAAGCAGAGGAAGCAGATCTTGTTGGTACTTTTCTTCTAAGCAGTGTTCATTCCCTTTTTGACTGCAGCATTTCAGGCAGTGGCTGCTGTGTGAATGTGCCAGAGTTTTAGACCAATGATCTCATTTTGGGGAGGACAGGGAGCTGGTGTGCTTTATGTTTGCTTGACTCTGAAGGCTGCTTGTTGCATGTCAGTGCTGCAATAGTTGCTGTTCCAGCAGTCCTCCTCTGACTCGGGTTTTTCAGACACTCGTAGTGCTGTGAAAAGCTGCTGTTTACCCTACCAAAAAAAAACCAAAACCAAACCAAACAAACCCTGTTGAATAAATGCTCCCTTCCCCTCAGGTCTCAGAGGCTTGGTATCTGGTGTACAGTCTCGCTCCAGTCTGAACCGTCTGTAGGAGGAGAATGAAGACACACACATGAAAAGGGGAAAATCATACAGGGGGACTTTACAGGAGGATGCGAGTGTCTAAGGAAGCCAAAAACACAAAGCCACAGTATCTTGGCTTTAAATGCATGTTTCCCTTGATCATAGCATACCGTACAGTTGCAGTATTTGGAATCTCCTTTTGGAGGTCAAGAACAGAATGATTTATGTGACACTTGCTAAGGTTTCCCTAGAAAGGATACCATTCTGTACAGGCCCATATATTATTCAGGAGGGGAAAAGACCACCTGGAGCATGCCTGTTTTGCTCAAATACGGTGTGTTCCACTCACCCCTGTGCTAGATTGAGTGCACTTTTGAGCACTTCTGTTGATTTTCATACAAAACATTCTTTCTTCTTGTGGTTGTTAGTCTAGGTGGGCTACTTTGCTAGTGAATCCATCTGGGTATCATACCCAGGCACAAAGCAGGGACAGCAGAGGAACCGTTGAATCTAGGGCAGATGAGTTTCTGAGAGGAAGACCCCCTAAGAGTAGCCACGCTTAGGCAGAGGTTTTGCAGACTTAATTTGAGATGGCCTTTCATTGCTACTCTGGTTCAATAAAACAAGACCTTATGAATATATGGTTAGGTTCTTCAGTCTGAGAGAGGAAGGTCTCTCCTTATATTGTTCCTTTGCTCTTCTGCTAGGCACTGTATCCTCTGGGACAGAGCTGAGGAGCTGTGTGGGTCAAATTTGACTTCTGTGGCTACTGATGCTGGTGTGATGCATAGTCAGTGACAGAAGGCAGTGAAGAAGCCCCTTCCCTCATACCCTCTCAAAGGCCGAATCCCCTGTTGCCATATGGATGACAATGCAAATAAACCAACCTGTGATTCTCTCATTTACCCTTTATATGGCAAGCTGCGGCAATAAGCCTTGATGATTTGATCCTTAGAAGCCTCACTCTCTAGCACAGATCCAGCCACAGAAGTAACACGGAGCTCCTGGGAACTGGATGAAGTTTGCTTTTCCCTG
>NW_008586011.1:0-4968 GCF_000691845.1 Merops nubicus | reverse complement strand
GCATTCCTGTTGCTGGACCGTCCTGGACTCCCAGACCTAACATCTTGCTTCCATGTCAAAAGTAGGATGAAGGGCTTTCCCCCACCTGGAAAGAAGGCTGGGTTGCACCTTTAGTGCTGGGCAGCAGCAGGAGCAGAACTCAGTAGGACTTAGCACTCCAGGAGTAATCGTTTCTCTGTCACTTTTTGAGGTGCTTGGAAAGAACATGGTCAACCTCAACCTGTCTGGGACCCTTCCTTGGGTTCTTCACTCAGGAAGAGACCCTAGCCTGCAAGTGCCCCTGGTGTCTAGCAGGGCCTCTAGGTGACACCATGAGTGTTGCACAGGGCTGCCACTTTTGGGGGGAGTTGGCAAGGAAACCATTTAATCACCTGTCCTTGCTGTGGGCTCATTAGTTCTGCACAAAATCCCAGAGAGCTGTGGCTGTTTGCTGGGGAGGGGATGGTGCTCTTGGCTGTCACTGGTGACCTGCTCAGAAGGTGCAGACCTGCTGCAGATGAGCTGATTTCATGACCCTGCAGCTCTTTGCTACAGAGAAGGCTGAAAAGAGACATCTGCTAGAGATGTGGAACAGCAAAGGTTAAAATAGAGAGGAAGTGACAGGAGAGACTTGGGAAGTAACCAACAACCTGCAAAAGCAGAGACATTCAGCAGAGTTTTCTGTATCCTTCAGTTTGGCTTGTGCTAATATGGAGATCTTTTTAAATGCCCAGCAGGGGAGGTACCTTTGCCATTCCCTATTTTTTCTGTAGATAAATATCAAATTGGAGATCCCCAAAGTCTGATGGGCAGAAAAACAAGCCTCTAAGATTTCCCATAAAATGTTCTAACTTTGGCCAGTTATAGGGCTCCCCAGGCAGGGCATGTCAATAATTTCCTTTCCTGCCAAGGAGCATGTCAGAGGGAGGAGGGAGTGAAGTGAAATCTCTGGAGACAAGAGATGGACGGTCTGGAAAAATTATGTTTCCTGGTGTCCTGGGCTTGGCAAGACTCTAGAGAATTGTCAATGGAGGAAGGAGTAAGACGAGAGCCAGTTAACCCCTAAAAGGGAGGTTTCCAGGAGCTTTGGGTGTGAGGCCAGCCCAGCCTGACAACCTGCGTGGAAAGATCCACGTGAAGAATGATGATACTGGCATGGCTTGCAGCGTACCTCTCTTCACAGCAAGGGCAGCTAACGAGCCCGTGTGTGCACTAACCCATTCCCTGCTGAGGCTCTCACTCTGGGCGTTCCTGGAACAACTCGTTAGCGCTCTCTGACTCTTCTTAACAAACAACAGAAAGGTTACCCTCTTTACACATGCCCCAGTCTGCTCCTTACCTTCAAATCTGCTGTCCCCCTTTTGCTGTTGCAGCTACTTTTCCACCCTTAATTCAGAATGAAAGAATTGTGACGGTAACTGCTTTTCTAAGCAAAACAAGAAAAAAATGTTTTATGAGCTGTGTCCAGAAAAATCCAGACACACAGAGGAAAATCCAGTAAATTATTAACTCAGTCTTTCCATCTGTGGATAATGGTGTTTCTTTTTTTTTTTTTTTTTTTTTTTTTTTTTAGATTGGTTTTTTTTTTTTTTTTTTTTTTTTTTTTTTTTTTTGTTGCTAGCTGGCTTCTCCCTCATGGAAAGAGAGAGTCTCCTTTTGATTTGTAATTTGTACTGATGAGTACCTGGATGATGGCTTACCTGTGGTTTTCTGCCTTTTGAATGAGGAGAAATCAATTGGAAGTGAGTTTCCTGTACTTTCATCTCCCTGTGAGAGAAGAATAATGAGCAAGAGAGTACCTTTACAGTCAAAAGATTACAAAGTTTATAAATTGGTTATTCTTTATAGACCACTGATTGCACACACTTTTTTTTTTTTTTTTTTTTTTCCTGAGGGGTTAGGGTGGGAAGGTATTTTCAGCTGTGAACAGGCACCATCATTACTTTTTTACTTTGGGTCACAGTTTTGCTACATGGCATCCCCAAACTTGGTGTTTTCAATACTGTTACCTAGGCAATCTCGGTTGATAGGATTACCAGATCACCACTGGCCTTGCAAGGCTCTGCTCCCCAGAACATCCCCAGCATCTGCCTGTTCAGTTTGACCACTTCTCACCCAACACCCCCTTAATCAAGCTGTCTGTAGTTGTGCTTTCGCACTGCTGTCTGCCTCGGCCAGCAGCTTCTGATGTTGCTTCTGTTTTCCCATGCCCTGTTCACCCAGCTGAACCTCAGCCCAGTGCCCGGGCTACAGCTGGGTTGCCTGCCTGGTGGTGGCTCCCTGATTCCCATCAATGCCCTTGTCTGGAGGACTTGCAGCAGCTTAGCCACTGAACCAGGATGGACAGACTGGAACAGGCTGCCATCTTCACAGAGGCCGACTGCTGGGTGCCTGCATCTGTCTGGTATTATTTTTTTCCTATTCTTGGTTGCGGTCTATCAAAATACGTGCTGTGTGCTCAAACCTAAATTCATAAGCAATTTGGAGTGCTCTGTACCTGTGACAAGCCCTCACAACTACTTAGCGAGCCACCAGTTTTTGTGTCAGCTTTTCCTGCAATCATTTTTTTTTGATATAGCTAACTGGAAACTTGAATCAAGCCTTTGGTCAAAAAATACAGATTTCCTTCATAAATGCACTAAACTGACCCCATTTCTTTGCTGATTTCCTGTTCATGGTAATGTTTTGGGATTTAATATGGGCCTTGTTCAGAAAATGATGATTGATGTTATAAGAAATACAGCCTCCGTTGTACAAGTCTCAGGACAGGTAGTGCCAAACCCCGTCACCCTCCTTTGCAGTGAAGCAAACCAGCAGCTAGATGCCAGCGTGGCAAAGGCCTGTGGGATCATCCTGCCCGGGGCTAGCTAATGCTCTCCTTTCCCAGTCCTACAGCATGGAGCCTATTCCTGGCAGCCTGCAAGTCTGGGTGACTCAGGCCAGATGCCTGGATGAGCGAGGAAAGGTCAGATTCTTCTCAGCGCAATACAAGCAGGAGAGAAAAAACCTGAATGGGAGTGCAGGGCTGCAGCTGCCGCCTAGGTGCCCAAGGCTGGGGAGTAGGCAGCTGCCTTGCAAGGGGCAGCACCAGCCCTCCCCTCAAGCCCGGCGTTTGCTCCCAGCTGCCTCCTGGTCCGCAGTGGCATTACCTCAGCCCTGCCAGGGAGGAGGGAGGCGAGCACATCATCTCCTCAGAGACCCAGGCACTGAGTGTCCTCTTTTTCCACTGCATTAGCAAGCTCAGATGTGGCACAGATGGGGAATCTGCAGCCTGTGTCCCTGCACCAGCTCCTGGGGCCTCAGAGGTGCCTGAAACAGATGGGACAAAACCCTGCAGGGCCAAGAGGTGCTTGGCGTCACAGCCCTGGCTGGGGGAGACGGGTGAATCCCCCCAGAACATCACCCTGCCCCACTGGGGCTCTGCGGTCCATGGCACACATCAGCCACGAACAGATGGGCACTGGGCTCATCACAGAGACGTACTGCTGCCGTGGGTGCTGGGCTCACCACTGGCACATGAGGCGGAGGCGACGAGGTGGTGACTGCAGTCCCGTGCAGGGGCCTCTCTGGGACCTGTGCCAGCCATTTCGGGGGATGGAAAGCCAGGTTTCCACTCGACTGTTCTCAGAGTACAGAAATGGCTGTATTGGAGAGGTGCTGAGTAGGGCAGGAGGCAGATCCTGTGCTGCTCCTGGGACGTGTGGATAAGCAGAGATTGTGGTGCTGGGAAGATGGTGGGAAGCTTGGGGTGGGGAGAGGGGAAGCTGTAGGTAAAGAGTGGGTTGGCTTCTGAGATACGGTGTACACCTGGCCTGATGCACCCAGGTGACAGAGGCAGTGCAGTCTCCTACAGCGTGGCATGAGTGGAGAGCAGGAGCAGCACTGCTCTGCCAACTATGGGGCTGGAGGTGGTGAGAAAGAGTGATCTGGGATAGGAGCTGCAGCATGAGCTCTGCGTGCTGCAGCGCTGCTGGGAGAAGCTTGGGGAGATGCTGCTGGATGGAGCGTCCAGACGAGCTGGAAGAGTCCAGCAGGTGCTGCCACCCCTGCCTTACTGCCCAGCAGGGAATGCTCCGGGCCAGGGTGTGTTATGCTTTATGCTGGAACTTACCTTTTATCCTGTCAGAAATGAGTTGCTGTGGCTTTTTTTTGTGCTGGAGAACTGGAAGGCTGAGGTCACCCTGTGCTGGCAGGAACCATGGCTCCCTCCAGCAGTGGGCTGGGATAGGGATGGAGAATAAGGCAGGGCTATGTGCTCTTCTTGGCCTCGGAGATGCTGCTGTGTCTGGGTGTGGGACACTTATGTCAGTGACTTCACCAGCAGGGCTGTCCAAAGCCTTCCATAATAGCAAAGCATCTGGAACGACCGTGTCTTCCACCTAACATGCAGCTTTGTTTTCCAATGCAGGGCAAGGAGCGAACATAAGGTGTTCAGTGAGTCCTGGTCCTTGCTCCAGATTGCTCCAGAAAGCCTGTCCTCAATTTTGGCGGGTTAAAAAAAAAACTAACCAACTTTGAGCAGCTACTGAACAGAAAGCAAATACACAGAAACTACAGAAGCTAATATCCGTCTTTCTCCAGTTTGTCAGCTGCTTGCATAGCTAGCTCCTCTAACTGGGCCCAGGAGATTTGGGGGTATTTTCTAAAGAGCAGCTTTAAATGGGAAAAACCCGTTTTTATTAAAAAGGACAGCTTGCAGAGTTCCTGGTTAGAGAAATGCTGTGTGCTTAGAAACCTGACGAGGCAAAGGAACTTCCACAGGACTGTGAAAAAAATGAAAGCTCAGTTCTGACTGTTCAGATGTGCTTACTCCGAAGACATCTGTGCTGGTCTGCTTTTTGAAGTCGGGCTGCGGAGGAAAGCCCCTCTCGGGGCTGGAAGAGGCGCTGGGGCTGGGTGGTTTTTTTTGAACAGTTGCGAGCGGCGCTGAAGGGATTTGGGAGCAGAGCAGAGTACAGCACGTCCTGACCCCGCGGGCTTTGGACGCGT
>NW_008586010.1:0-6501 GCF_000691845.1 Merops nubicus | reverse complement strand
GGAGAGAGAGAGAGAAGGGGTATGACCCCCCACCCCCCTGGGACTAGCAGGGGGCTTGGACTAGGTACCCTTGAAAGGTCCCTTCCAACCTTCCATGACTTTCTCCAATACTCCCTTTCCTCCTGGGTTCCATTCCCCCACTGAACATGCTCCTCAAGCCCCTTCCCCTGCTGGCTCAGCACAAGTGTCCCAACACCACCAGCTCTGTTCTCTCCATCCCCAATGCTGGGTCATGCTGGGAGCCATGAACATCAGCTGCACTCTCCAGGGAAAGGTGCCTTCTGCTCCTCCTTGGAGTCCTGCTGTCCACAGGGATCCTCTGCTGGCTTCGTGGGAGGAAAATCTTCTCACAGGGGACTCAAAATACAATTTACAACTTGTGCTGGGCTTCACAGGGGAGGGAAAACACCTGCTAGGCATTACTGATCAACATTCCAAAATCCAATGGCTCCTTTCTCATGCATAATTTAGAATTTAATATTAAAAAAAAAGCAAGAAGCACTTTGACAAGAACTATCCTTACTTTTTATATCCTCAAATATCCATGATCCAATTAGGGTGTCGTGGATCAGCTCCAGTGCAGGTCCTGCAGGGTGCAAAGATTTCCTGAGCAGTCATTTGCCATTCTGCACACAAAATATTCAAGAGCAGGAGGCCCCTACACTGACACCTCACCAACACTGCAGAATTTGTGCTTTATAGCCAGTTTTTTCCCCTGTGCATGCAGGAAATCTGTGCACACTGTCAGGAATGTCAGATCCTGCTCTGGCACTTCAGCACCAATGCTAATGGAGCAGAAAGAAGAGTGATTTTAAGTGCTTGTAGTTCTAGGAGTTTGTGGAGACCATTTGTCTCCTTAAAATGTAGACAACAACTGGAGGTGGCCAAGGAAATGCTGATTTAGCTGCCAGGTCCTGCTCTTTCTGCTCAGGCTGCCTTTCCTTCCAAGCAGGGGGTGAGAGGGAGGGACTCAGGTGCTCTGGGCACCTTCTGCCTTGGGCTTGAAGAGCATGAGATCATGAACCATCAACTCCCTTCTACAGAGCCCCTTGGGGAACACCAGAGGCTGGAGACTCTACAGTAGCTGAGCATCAACAGGTTGAAGGGTGAAGTATTGGAAGGACTCTGCAAAAGAACTGTGGTCAGAGAGGCACATGGTGATATTTTTTTCATAAATAATAAAATAGAGAGAAAGGAGAGGCCTGGGGGAGTGGCAGGGGACAAGCCCAGGGGGAAGAAGGTGGCTGTAGCTCTGTCCTACACCTCACACTGAAAATACTTCCCTGCTTTTGACATCATAGACTGCTTGGGGTTGGAAGGGACCTTAACGACCATCCAGTCCCAGGCTTAACTACAATCAGCTCCTTGGGTTGTTCCATGTGTTTGCACCTCCTCTCCTCACCTTTTAAAGCCCTCCAGGGATGGAGACTCCACCCCAGCCCTGGGCAAAAATATGGAACACTTCACAACCTTGCACATCAATCACCCTTGAGCAGGAGAAGGAGGAAGGTGGCAGGTGGGTCTGGCAGCCTGGCAGGACAGCCCAGCACAGGTCTCTCCAGTGAAGCTCCTTCCTTTTATCTAAATAAGCAAATATTAGCCTAATTATTGCTAGGATAAAAACTTCCCTTAGTCTGGTGAGGGAAACTGCTGCTCCTTCCATAAATACCTCATCTTCCTGTTAAAAAAGTGGAAGGGATTTAAGAGCTGAAAACTGGAATTCCATTTCAAGCTCTCCTCTTCAGTGCCTTTTAACTAGTTTTGGAGCACACAGGCTGCTTCTAAAGAGGAGAGAAACAGAACTAACATAGAGAGGATGTTTTTAATGAGAGCTGAACTTCTTTTCATAATTTTTGGGGAGCTAGCACATTAAAAATGATTGGAAAAAGTGCTTCAGGCTGGAGAGGGAGGCTGCTGGTGCTTCCCCCAGCTCTGCCCTCTCCAGTCTAACCCCCATGACTAAGATGCCAGGAATTTTCCACTGGAGCTGTGAGGTTTCCACAGCCTGTGTGGTGTGGAACAAGCCCATTACAAGCAGTTATCCTGAAATCCTGTTAATCCACAGGGAGGTGAGGGGGGAGCAAGGGGTGTCCTGCAGCCTGGCCACCACTCTGCAAAGCCCTGGTGCTCCTGCAGAGCATCCTTTTCCCCACCCCATCTTCTTTATTCTCAGCAATATATTCCTCTAAAGCAAAGGGAAAGATTCTGTGACTGAATGGATGACCCTCCTTCCTGCTCTACATCTGGCTTGTCCTTTTTTCCATCTTTTTCATGAGATTGCAAGTCACTGAATCACAGTTTAAAGAGATTTAAACTAAGGCAGTGTGGGCTGCAGAAGTCTCCTCCTTCCCTGTCCAAGGAATGTTCCTCTAGAAGGATACCCTGGCTCAGAATCACACAGAAGGATGGGGTTTGGAAGGGACCTCTGGAGATCATCTCCTCCAACCCCCTGCTCCAGCAGCTCCCAGGCTCACATCCAGGTGGGGTTGGGATCTCTTCAGAGCAGGAGACTCTGGACAGTCAACTCCAGGGATTGGACACCCTCACAGCAAGGAATTTTTTCCTCCTCTTCAGATGGAACCTCCTGGGTTCCAGTTGGTGCCTGTTGCCCCTTGTCCTCTCACTGGGCACCATCAACAAGAGTCTGGCCCCATCTTCTTCATTCCTCATGCTTTACCTCTTGCTCAGCAGTGATCAGATCCCCTCTGAGGCTTCTCTTCTCCAGCTCAGCATCTCTGTAGCCTCCTCTGGACTCTCTCCAGTGGTTCCTTGTCTCTCTTGATCTGGGGAGCCCAGAACTGGACACAACACATCACCCACACATAGGTGTTGGGGTGAGATGTAGAGATTTAGATATAAAACACCTTTTTCTATGTTTTTTTTTCCCCTCAGGAGCATTGCACAGAGAGCACAGAGTGCAGCCCAGCCAGGCAGGTGCCTCCTGCTCTATCTCCCAACAGGTTTTGCCAACAGGGACTCTGTGGGTTATCTGTTTCTATGGTGACAGATGGGAATAGACATGTTGTGGCTGTGGGTGCCTTCAGCTCCTGGTTTCCTGCAAGGTCTCTGCTCTCAACAGGAGAAAAACAGCCTCTAATTCCTTGGGGATCATCCCTGGAGAGGCACAGACAAGAGGAGAGGCTTCAGCCCGTGGAGAATCGTGGTGGCAAAGCCCTGAGAGGAAGTCACAGGCTGTACCAGCACAGTGACTAACCACTGGCCTGCTGCCAGGGACACAGCAATTACTACAAGAGAGAGGGGAAAAAGAGGAAAAAAAATAGAAGAAATATGTTTTTCCATCTTGGACTTGTAGAGTGAGAATTATCCTATTGTCACAGGCAGAGCTGGAGAATCCAGAGGTGCCCTATGGAATAATAGCACAGGAGGCTGAGGACAAAACTCACACATGGGTTTTAAAAGCTATAGCATGGTTTTGAGAGGAGTTCATTAAAAAAAGTCATGTGTTTTCTGAGATATCCCCCTCCCATCCTCAGGTCTGAGGTCTGGTGTCTCCAAATTACCAGTATGCAAAGGGCAGCAGTGCAGTGGGAGCTGTGCATCCATTGGGAGGTTCTCCTGTGTTCTGTGGGGAGTCAGAAGACTTTGGAATGGAAATATAAAAACCTTGGACTCCTGTAAGCACCACTGGGAGCTGAAGTTGTTCTGAACTCGTGAACACTTCTCCAGTGAAGACAGGCTGAGAGAATTGGGGTTGCTCAACATGGAGAAGAGAAGGTTCTGGAGAGACCTTCTGGTGGCCTTCCAGGACTTCAAGGGGGCCTAGAAGAAAGCTGGGGAAGGACTTTTTCCAAGGGCTTGGTGACAGGAGGAAGGGTAATGGCTTCAAACTGCAAGAAGGCAGATTTAGATTAGGAAGTTCTTCCCTGTGAGGGTGGTGAGCCCCTGGCCCAGGTTGCCCAGGGAAGCTGTGGATGCTCCATCCCTGGAGGTGTTCAAGGCCAGGCTGGATGGGGCTCTGAGCAACCTGCTCTAGTGGGATATGATAGTGGAGCTGGATGATCTTGAAGGTCCCTTCCAACCCAAACCATTCCATGGTCCTATGATTCTATTTACCTAATATCCTGCAAGTCTAGAGTAAAAAAAACAAACTATTTTCTTCCTATCCTCTTAGGATTCACATCACAACCAGCAGCCACAGCACATCCTCAAGCCTCTCCTCAGTCTTTAATATTTCAAAAGCCTATTTAGATACCTCTTTCCTCTTAGATGATACCTCTGCATATCTCAGTAACTCAGGAGAATTGTTCTTTAGATTGAGGTAGAATTGAAATATTTTAATGTGGTGCCCTTCCAAATGCAATCTCCCCACTCCCCTCACTGCTAGAAAACAAGAAATAAATAATAGAGAAGGAAATCTCTTGAAGCCATGGAGTGACTGAAAAACTGTGCTTTCAGGGAGGAAGAGGGTTCACTATTTGTGAGAAGTACCCACGCTTACCTGGAGTAGGTCAAGATAAACTCTGAGTAAAGCCAAAAGCCAAACCAAAGCAGCCACCACCACCAGCAGCAGCGTGCTGGAGGAACCTCTCAGCCTCAGACAGGGTGTTTCTCACCAGAAGCAGGGTGTTTCTAAGAGATATATGAAACAATATCATTTATGGAAGTGGATTTCAGCCACAAGTGTGTACATGGTAATGGAACCTCAACTCAGGGATGGAGAATCCTTTATTCCCACCAACAACCTCATTTGTTTTCAGAGATTTTTCTGCCTTACCTTTTTTTACTGACCTGTTTGTTTCTCACTCCCATCTTCAGGTTTTGGTGGGACAGTGCAAGCAACCTTTCTCTGGCCAAACCTCTGGATTCCAAGGACTTTCTTCTCTTTTAAGATCTCCAGCAAGCTGTGGCATCGAGCTCTGCACAAAGAAGGTTGCAAGGAGGGAAGAAGCAGCCCCAGCAGCGTTAACATCTCCTCCCCTGGCAGTGGGGATCTCAGGATCACCCCAAACACGAGCATTCCTTCCCCCTCCACCTCTGGGATTTCAACTAAAGGTTGGTTGCTCTTCCCAGCAGCAGGTCTCAGCTCGGTGTGGAGGTGCTGCCTTGGCACAGGCTCCACAGGAGGCAGCTGAGCTCTGAGACCCTTTCCAGGCTTTGAATCTGCCCGTGTGTGGTGTTCAGTCCTCTGTAAATACCTCTCAAATATTTTGTGAAGATCTTCTAGGCTAACCTTGTGATGTATAAATTAAGTATCCAGGGCAGGAAGATGGGATATGCCTGGTAAAAGTCATCTATAATAGTAAACACCAATAAATCCTTGAGACTTCCTAAACCCCTCATCCAGCTTTCTCATTTCCATCCTTGCTTGGGGAAAGCAGCAAGGATTTCACAACATGACATCTACTTCTCTTTTCCCCCCCCCACTCCATGAAAACTCCTGTCAGGGGCATTGCTGCACACAACCAGGCCAATTTGGGATGTTCTTGCTGTTTCTAAAAGAGCTTTTCCCCAGTATTTTGGAGCCTTAGGTAGGTGGCTGCGACTCGAGTTGACATGAATTAGAAGAAATGCTGATACAGCAGATGGGTTTGCTAAAAGGCAACGAGCACAGCCCATGTGCCTGGGGAAAAGCAGGAGCATGGTGGGACCTACACCCTGCAGCATTTCAGGGGCTGGTTCAAGGTGCTTTATTAATAATACAGAATTTCAGCACCTATCCCGTGTTTGTGGATGTGAATCCCAACTCTCGTGGCACTGCCACCCTGCCCTTGACCCCCACACCCTGCTCAGCAGGGAGGCAGGAGCCTTTGCTTGCTGAAAGGAGAGAAATTCCAGCAGCAGAGAGAAATTCCAAGCTCTGGAGCTGGTCCTTCCCCACCTAGAACCCTGAGCTGCCACTGAGGTGGGGAAGGAGGAGCCAGCCCACCCTGCACAGCTCCTCCTCTGATCCCCAGGCTTCCCAATTTACCTTTGGAAATTCATTATCCAATGTAAAGCCTGAACAAAAAGGAGATTACCTGCCCTGCTCCTGCAGGTAGCCAGGAAGAAAGAGCTTCCCAGGGTTTCCAGAGAAGACCAGGATTAGAGAGTGGTTTTCCTGTAGCCATTCTTCCAATGCAGTGGTTGGGGTGTGCTCAGAGCACACTGGTCAGTCCCATTTCCCTGTGAAACGAGATATTTCTATAATAACACACATTTTACTAAGGATTTACTACAGTTGTAAAAAGAAATAAAAGTGTCTTTGTATCCTTGGCATCTCTGAACCATGGAGGGTCCATTTGGTGGCTTGGTTCCCAGGTCCCAGGGAGGCTGCTCCAGTGCCACAGCTCCCCAGCTCGGTGGAGGTTTGTCCTGTGGCACCACTGTCATTCCAAACCCTCCCTCTCACTGCCAGACCAGCCTGGCTGAGCAGCAGTCTGAATTTTGGGGTGTGCATGGGTTTGGAGTAAGGAGCTTTGCTGGCTGGTCTTTATTTCTCAAATTTTTTCACAATGTCTTCTTCACGATGATTTTGGGGATGGCAACATGGAAACCACTTCA
>NW_008586009.1:13060-16994 GCF_000691845.1 Merops nubicus | reverse complement strand
CTGGGCTCGGCTCCCCTCGCTGAGCAGCAGCACAGGCTGTGAATCCCAGGAAGCATGTGGGGAAGCATCCTTCTCAACAGCACATGTGTCTCAGGGATGCCCGCCTCAGTCTTCACGCAGATGCGTGAACTCTCTTTTCCAGGCTGCTGCCAGATGTCTTCTGATAGCTGGAGGAAATGCAAACCCCAAGTCAGTACTTGGTGGAATTTTTTTCCCTGGTTTGCTTCACTCTCCTGAGGAATCCAGAAGCTAAAGTTTTGAAAGTAGAAGGGAAAGTAAAATGGAAACTGAAGTTCATTGATTTAATTTCCTTCAGGTTTTCCTCTACTACAAAAAATTTACAAACAGAACAATAGTCCTTTGACAGAGATAAAATCCTGCTGTTTGGCCTCCTCAAGCTCAAAGAAGAGTTTGTTTTGATAAACTGATTGATGGAGTCGTTCTGCATTCAGTTCTTCTGGCCTTTATCTTGCAACTGCTCCCATGCAGGCTGATCCGAGGACCTCGGGGACTCCTGTTGTGAGGACTCCTCCCTTCTAGATGTCATCAGAAGGGGACTGTCACCACTGTTTAAAATTAAGTAGAAGCAAGCCTGGGAAGAAATAATCTTTTTTTTTTTTTTTTTGCCTTAAAATTACAATTAAAAAGAGAAATCACATCCATAAAAGTTACTCTTTATGTAAGGCAATCTTAGCACTTCCAAAACAGTTCTAATGTGCAGATATTGCAGCATGTTTCTAAACCTGAAAGTCATGCTAGGTAAGTGGCAGTGGAGGATCCGTGTCCGAGATGGGGGTTTCTGGGTATTCACCCTTGGACACTTGGTTGTCATCCTCTGCACCAGAGCTGTCTCAAATGGGCACACTCGTGACAAACACAGACTGGGTAGGGAAGAAATTAGATGTTGTTGGTAAATATAGGTTATTGGATAAAAGAGTGGGCAGGGGCAGTCTGAAGAATAAAATTAGTGTTTCCTTCTCACAGGAGAGCAGTACAAATCTCTGTGCTCTGCCTGCTGGTGTTGGCCTGTGCACGGAGACTTACCTCCATTCACAGACAGCTGAATCCTCAGAGGACAGTTTAAAGCAGTGGTGTCTAGACCAGTGACATGACTCATGAATGCACAGCCTATAACCAATTCCACACTGTCTTCATGGGTCTGCAAGCTGCCCGAAGCCATAGCTCAAAAAGACACGTTTATATACGTGTGTGTGTGTGTGTTTCTTTTGGGGTTTGTTGTACGACTGTTGATTTTGTAATCAACTCTTATTTTATTGCCAGTTATTTTAGATGGTGGGAGATGGTGAATGAGAGGCTAGGCTATGAGGAGAGTAAAGGAAGGAGCAGGAAGATAAGGTAGAAAAGTCTCAAGTGAAACAGAAGGGAAGATGGAGAAACAGAAGAGGTTTTGACGTTTATATACGCAGTCATGAAAGCAAGCTGAGGGTGGTATGTACTCAGGTCTATGGAATTTATCTTTTTTTAAAAGTGACCATGTTGACAAAGACTTCTGGCGTAGGTTGTTCCCTGACACTAAAAAAGAAATCCTTTAGAAAATATTTGACGAAGAAATAATTGTCAGTGAAGTCCTTAGCAAGACAATCAGCGGGCCAGTCCTCCAGAAGAACAGTAGGATTGAGCTAAGCAGAGCAATAAAGGGCACCAAGCATTCCAGCTGACGTCAGAGCGCAGTGTGGATTCTGCCCTCGCTGGAGAGAACAGGAGCAAGCTAATGAAAACAACGTGCATTTGCATACGAGGGAAACCAAGCCACCAAACTGACTGGTGGAGCAGCCAGGCCGTGCTCCCAAGGGAGCAGCAGCTTAACCAACAGATGTTTGCTCAAACAGCAAACATGTGGAATCTTCCGGTGATGGATTTATTCAAATCCAGGTGGCCAGGAGCCAGGAATATAAAAAAGAATCAGGGTAAAAATTGTATTTATAGCTCTTTACTGGCCCAGCAGATTACACTTTTCATGAATGACAGAGACATCAGTTAACAGGCTGTACAAGGTCCTGATTTTTTCAAGGTCTTAGAGTGACAGGACCCAATTTATTTGGACATGAAAAAAGCATTAGTGGACTAGGAGGTTGCTAAATTCTTCCCTCAGAAAGGCCCTTTCTGCTGCCCTTGACTCACCTGGGATTCGTGGCATGCATGTAAGCATGTGTCTCAGCTCATAGCAGATATTTTTCCAGGTTGGGTTTTTTTTTCTTAGAATAAATCTATCGTACTTTCCCCATGAGCTTCTTTGTCAGGTGTCTTGAGCTTTCTAAACTTCTTTAGATAACCACTGCAGCGCACAGGGAATTCAAATGCTTGTGTGTCTGCTCTCAGATGGCACAAAGCTGATGTAGTTCCCCTCTCTCACACATATGGACAGGAACCCTGGTTGGTGTTTCTCTGAGCTTGTTTATAAACTGTTGCCTGTTCCTTTTCATGTTGAAGTAGTACTTTGGGACCTATTTCCTAGTCCAGAATCTCTGGTGGATGGGCACAATATTTGTAGAACAGAAGGATAGTCCCTTCCCAGAAGATTAGATCTAAGAGACAACAGATGAAAATGACAACCAGCAAAGTACAAAGGAACTCTGGAACTAAACTGTTCAAATGGAAAGACAGTGGCTGAATCCCATTTTCAGTTTCAGAATTCCACTATGTAAATTTGTAAGCAATAAAAGTCTCCTGAAAAGGGATCCCATTTATTCTGCCAAAGAGTTTGTTTATTTTCACTTAAAGAGCACAGAAAAATGACCACTGGTGGAAGGTTCAGAGAGTTTTAACAGGGTCTTCAGAACTGGGTAAGAGCCATATTTTGCACAGCCATATTTTGCAAAGCAAACCAGCTTCTACTTTTCAGACAGACCGCTCAGAGCTCTGAGCTAACTTGTGGTTTTCATCTCTCTATCTTTCTGTTGTCTCTTGCCTGAGATTGCAAGGTCCCAGAGGAAGGAGCTGCGTTTTCAGTTGTGTGTTTGCACAGTGCTAAAAGCCAGTTGGGATTCCTTTGTGTTAGGCTCAACACAAGTATGTAGGAAGAGAGCAGACTTGGCCCCAAAGGCCTGTCAGTCTGCTATGGACAGGCCAGATAAAGGATGAAAGAGGGAATGGTTAGAAAAGAACCAAAGGTCAAACTGTGGCAGGGCTACACACCAGACAAAGTCTCCTGATACTCTGCAACTGGACTACCTGGCTGCAGCGACTGCACTGGTAGCGTTTTTCCTGTGCCATGTTAATTCAGTGAAATTCAGAGAAATGTTTGCTGTTGTGAGGCATTTCCCCACTATTTAAGAGAGTAGAGTGTGTGAGAGAGTGGGTTTTTTTGAAGCTTGGTAAGGAGGAGCAGTACCATTTATTGTACTAGCAGGAGTAGACCAAGACCTGAAAAAAGGCTTGTATGTGTGAAAATATTAGTTGCTGTTGTTTTGCAGAACCTATCATTTGGCTTCATAAAATCTATAGCTTCTTCCTGAAAACTTTATCTTGCTTAATTCTTATACCACTACAGCTGTAATGATGTTAGCTGATGAAGGCATTTATTGTGAACGAGATTGTCAAAAATATCTTGCAGTTTTCTAGTGTGATTTTTGTCCAAAAGAACTGGCAAATTTTTTAGTGGAGGGGTGTTTATTAGATGCTTCCCAGCAGTGAAATGTGCATAGCAAGATGTTCAGGTGCACGTTTGTCTCATAGTGCTGGGGATGCAAAGTCATTCGGACAGGAGATACCAACTTCAGCCCTGGCAAAGAGGCCTTTAATACTGTACAACCAGAGCACACAAAACCTCTTTTTTTTTTTTCAAAGCCTCTCTGAGAAGCATGGGAGACAAGGTAGCTGCTGCCCTGGGAGGCTTGGCATTTGGGTGGGTCAGTTTAACCAGCCTCGGCGCTTGTCACTGCAAGCAGCTCGAGTGCCCCCACGGCTGGGGTGA
>NW_008586009.1:2578-13045 GCF_000691845.1 Merops nubicus | reverse complement strand
GGGAGAGATCCTATTCCTGCTGAACCTCGTGGACGTGCCCCAGCTGACTTTGGCTGAGGTGTGAGAGAATGATCACAGGCTCAGGGTTTCATCCTGGGAGCTGAGGCAATTCTAGCCTGTGAAAAGCACCTGGAATTTCACAAGAGTGAAAGAACTGCTGTGCAGTGTCCTCTGAATGTTGGTGTTGCTGAAGGAAAGCTTCCCTTCCTAATTTTCTGATGCTAAAAGGAAATACTATGATGAGTCCTGCAAGCCTGTGTGGGCCAGTTTCAGAGTGTTTTGTCATATGTTGATTACGTACGTAAATGCGTAATACAAAAGCACTGTTATTTGTGTCTTTAAAAAAAAAATCTGTTTCTTTATTTAAAAGGAAATACGGAACTTGTTTAATTTTCTGGGAAGATTGTCCAGTGAAACATTTCTCTTCCCTGTGGTCCAGTAAAATTACTGCAGACCTGCCAAAAGTCATCTTGAAAAGTAAATAGAAAATCCTGCAACTTTGGCTCATCTGAATGAGATGGCTGTTGTACAATCCTTCTCCAGGCTTAATTAATCTTACTTGGGACAGTAAAATTACTTGAAATGGATTTGATTTTAAGGTTTTTATACACTACCAAGCACAGCTAGCTTATCTGTCTTCAGTGGAGAAGTCTATTAATGTTTTGTTTTCTACCAGTGTAAACCTCTTTTTGCTGTAGTTAATCCTTATCCTTCTATCTTTATGATTTCAGGATTGTTTCATGTAGTCCCACACTTTGCCCGAACTCTTAATTTACACTTTTGGCTTGGCTGGGTCCCTTTCACCCTGCCTACAAATTTATCCCATGTCATCTCCTCATAGCAATTTATAACCTCTATAAAATGTCACGTAGAGTCACTTTTTTATGTTTCTGAGTAATGGTTAGAAAGAATTGCATAGGGAATCAAAAATCTAATGAGTTGTACATTATTTTACTATTTATAACCAGAGAGCAGCCATTGACAATATTTGGCAATTTTACAGCCAAGAGCCCGGACTATTGTGCTTTTGAATGTAATTTATTAAGCAAATAAAACCCTTATTGGTAGCGGGTCCTGTTAAACCTGTGGCACAGCTTGAGCCCCAGGCCCGTACAGCTGCGGAGGCTCCGTGGAACCTGCCCACATCCTGCGTGTCTGGACACTAGTGTTTTACACTTACTTCACAGTTTTATTTATTTGATTGCTTTTATGCTCTTGATTGGACTGTAACCAGCCATTTATAGGAGAAACCTTGGGTGGGAAGGAGGGGTTAGTGTGAGAAATAAAGTGCATTTATTCTGGGCAGATTTAAAACCCTGGTTTATACGGCCTGATATTAAGTTCAGGCAGTGGAGAAGATGGCCAAATATCAGTGGTTTAGACTGGCATAAAAGTCATCTCAGAAAATAGCATCGGGGGCAGATAAATTACCAGTGCAAAATCACTCTTTGGTAAGTGGGAATGAATTCAGCACTGTTCCTGAACTGATTGTGGAAGCTTAATTCCTTTCTTCCCCTGATTATATTCTCCTAATAAAGTGGTTTTATTCACCAGAAGGAAGTCTTGTAACACTGTAGGGAATTAATATATTCTCATTGCATGGGATCCTGGTTGTGTATGTAGGTAAATAAGGTTGGCTTTATTTCTTTCACAGTGATTTGTATCTAGCAGGAAAAGCTTTTCTTGTTTGCTTTATTTGTTTTGGTTTTTTTTTTCTTTTTACTTTAGTGCTTAAAATGATTGTGGTTCTTGTTGCCCTCCTGATTCATATGGATATGAATCAGGATTATTTCCTCTTCAATTAGTGAGATTATAGCAATATAAAGCAAGCATAACCAAAGCCCACCTGTGCCTGTATAGGTGCTAAAGAGCAATAGACCAAAAGCTGGTCGGTTATTCATGTGGCTAACCTTGGCTGGTTGATTAGATCTTGCTATTTGCATAATGCCTTCAAACGAATTAAAAGAGCAAGGTGCTGCACTACTTGTCTAAACATTTTCCTGGGGAATAAAGCAGTTATTAAAAACCTTATCTCCTCAACCACCGGCTTAATTGATGGTAATTTAGCAGGAGTTAGGAGAGAAGAGGGCAGTGGTGTGGAAGGAAGAGGTGTGTGCTGAGATGGAGTTTGTGCTGGTGAGAGCTGCCAGCTTCGCTGCCTGCGAACCCGGGTCCTTGCGTGCCCAGCAGCAGAGGGGCCACAGGGCCACTTACAGTTTCTGGGGGTGGAGTGGGGGGTTTGTCACCCACAACTGCAGTTTGTTTGGGAGCTTCTCCACGTTCTGCAACCAGATTTTGGAATTTCTTCCTTTGTCAGGGCTGCTGGTCCTCCTTTTGGTGCTCTTTGCTTCCAAGAAGGGGTGTGGGCTCCTCGCCGCCCGGAGCACCATCTCTTGCAGTGCCACACGGCCTCGCCCCGTGGCAGGCTTAGCTTTGAAAAATCATCTCTGCCTCTTTTTACTTTTTTGGGTTTTTTTTCCCCCAGAGAAGAAAAGTCAAGTGTGCCTTAGGCTGGTTCAGAAGGCACCAGTGGGTTGAAAAGTCTGTGAGAATGAGCAGGGCTTCTTCCCCCATTAGTATTAACCAGGATATCCTGTTCCTTGATCATTGCCTCGAGGATGAGGGACATTTATATACAGTATACCTTGGTGTGAGGCTGAGAAAAGAAGAGACTTCATCCATTTTAGGAATCTTGAAGGGGGGTGGACATGGCAGGGGGGAGGAAAAGTTAATAGGAAACAGATTTAGAAAAATATTGTATCTGTCCTTCTGGGTGAATAAATCAGCAACTGGAACAGCTTGATAGCTGTAACCATAACCTACTGCACTGCACAGAATTAAATATTCCCTTTAGGTCACTGTCTACATACCGTGTCATATCTGTGCGCTTGGCAACGGGCTCCTGCCATGTGCAGTAAACAGTTGTGGAAAAGCAGATGGGGGATGACAGAGCTGGGGTTTTAACAAAAAATAATTGGAAATAGATCATTAGTAACGCATCATTTAGCTCTCACTACGCTGTGTTTGTGTGCTGTGTGCCTGTGATATAATTGGATTGCATATGCAAATGTACAGGTAAATCCTACCTGAAAAATCAGGTAGCTGTGCCCTCCTTGGAAGCACAAGTCCTTTCATACTGGACCCGTTTTCATCCACAGTGCTTGTACCAGTGCAAACAGCAGAAGAAACCAGCTGTCACTATGCCCTCCACGTCGCTAGCTTCAATTAAGTTTGGTTTTCCACACCCAAAGTCATTCCTGCATCTCAGGGAAATACTTCCAAATTCATTTGAGAACAAAGCTGGCAAAGGCCTGTAGATTTTGTTTTTCTTTAAGTTACTAGTTCCTGCTTATTTTCAATACTGCCCCATAAAGCAGTGCACCCATGGGCTGGATTGCACACCTGAGGTCCTGCTCCCTGCCCGCCCTGCAGGAGGGCGCTGGCTGCGGGCGCGGGGCTGCGGCCGTCGCCTTCACAGCCCTTCTCTAATTGCTGAACTGGTACCTCTGGGGCCAGTAAAGCTTTGCACTCTTAGTTAGTAATAAAGTACCTGAACTGCTTTTTCTTTATTCCTTTTCTATTTTTTTTTTAACTCTTTTTGACTTCTTTGGTACCCTTCTGGCCTTCCTAAAGGGAGCCCCCACCTACTGCAGTAAATTGTAGCCGTAGCCTTGATAATGCAGTACTTGGACAATAAGGTCTCAAGGGGTGCTTACAGAAAGAGATTAAACTGTAATTAAACTGCCTTGTGAGTAAGAAGGAAAAGGAAAAAAAAAAAGAGATTTGTGGTTTTCATAAAGCAGAAAAAAATACATTCACTGGTGTTTACAGCCCAGAGAGTTTCTGGGTTGGTTATTTTTTTTTTTTTTCCGTCTTGACTACCAAACAATCTTATTTTTAGCTGGAAAGGGTTTTGCAGCAATGCCATATCAATCCCACAATTCTGTTCTTTGAAATAATTGCACCGGGTTAGTCCCCAGTCAGCACTAACTGACTGAAAAGCAGGAAAGAAACATTTAACACACATCCATAGAAGTGGGTGAAATTTACCATAAAAGTATGAATTTATGTAAGCAGTCTGCAGTTCCATGTATATATATTTTAAATGGGGCCTTAACTGAACATGCAGCTATATAATATCCTTTTGTTTAAGCTTAAAATTGTGTTGGAAGGATTGGGGGTTTTTTTGGTTGGTTTGTTGTTTTTTTTTCTTAACCCCTCCTCTTATCAGCTCAGCTATTAAATATTGTGGCTTTCCAGCTATCAGTCTCCGATCAGCACAGTTAGTGCATTTTACCTTCCAAGGAAGTGCGCTGGGAGCCAGCTGGAGCACGAAAAATGTAGGAGCTGGAGAAAGTCATAATTGAAACAGGCGACTGCTCCAGTACAGACAGGAAATAAAAGGAAGACGGGGCCCTTCAATGGATTAAATTAGATGTTTCAAATTCAGACAGTATCAGGAAAAAGAAGACTTATGTTAGAAAAAAAAAGGTAACAGTAAGTTCATTCAGCTGAACACCCAGCCCTCCCTCCTCCCCCCTTCCCATGTGTTTTTGCTGGAATCTGGCTCGGATGCACCGAGGGGCAGAGGCTCCCCAGGCCCCGCTGCTTGCCAAACACCCGCGCAGCAGGTCCCCGCAGCACTGCTCTGCCAGCCCTGCCTGCTCCCCGTCAGACAGGCCGTGGGTATTCTCTGCCTGCACGTTGCCCACGGGATTACCTTGGGCTGAGGAAACGACATTTCAGCTGCCCAGGAGCTGGAAATAAAAGCATACTGTCCCCAGAGCAAAGCCCTAAGTCGCGTGAGCGGGGCGGTCTCCGTCCCTGCTGCTCTGCTTACAGCTCAGCCACGAACCCCTGGAGCTGGCAGTTGTGTCCTTTCATCTTCCCTGGAAGAGAGCAAGGTTTTGAAGCATCTGAAATTACCTCAGAAAATGACTTAACAATGGAGCTGGTTGAGATTATTTTTTTTTAATTGAGCGTAATTTTTATTTTGAAAAATATTTTTCAGTTAACAATCAAACACTATATTATTTTTTTCCCCTCAACAACAGAAATCTTTGCATTTTAAAACATGGAGCAAAACACACACTGAGGTGGGCCGGACTCTGTTAAAGTCCAACCAACTGGCTGCATGTTGCTGTGTGCCTTAAGCCTCCTGAGCTTGGCACTGTAGGAAAAATGAAATCTTTGACTCAGAACAATTAGGGTTTACAAAGCATATAAATTACAGCAGGAGCGCCTCTAATCACTCATTCACCTTCTAAAATGCCTCAAGGGTTTCAGATTAGGAGAGAGCCATTGCAAAGACTAAGAAGTAATATCTGAGAAGCAAATGGATATAAACTTTTTCTTTTTTCTGTTGGTGTTTTTTCATGTCTTAAGAAAACCAGGTTTGGGGCATTATAGTGTGTAAACAAAAAGTGCTTTTTAGGGGAGGAACAACAGGAGGTTTTTTAAGTGAAACAAGCACACAGAAACCTGATAAGGAAGCTGGAGGAGTAGAAGAGGAAAAACTAGATAGATTATGAGATGAAGTAAATTTCTTAGCTGTGCTATGGCTCTTTGAAGACTGATTCTCTCCAAAATTCCAGAGATGTTCAAAACTAAGGAACTGATTTTGCCAGTATCCTCGTTTCAGCTGTGTAGGTTGTTCCCCTTTTTAAAAATAAGACTCTACCTATTTTTCTGTCTTTTTTTCGAGTTATGTAGATGCTACCTTTTTATATCCACACAAGGGCCAGTTAGATCCTAGAAGAATCACATGACAAGGAGCTAAAACTTGGTAGAATGATGTTTTGCATCCTTCCATCTGGTCAAGTGAGAAGGTGTTGGAACTGTTTGACTGGAGGAAATTTTTTGAAATGAGGGATCTGTTGGTTAAATGAAGGTGTATCTGTGCTCAGTGTTCAAACTTCTGTGTCTGGTTTCTGGAATATTATCATTCTCGATTTCTTGGTAAGTTTTTCAGTGTTTTTAAAGGTAGCCCTGCAGCACCAGTTTTGTGAGGGGAAACTCTCACTGCAGCTGCTTTTGTAGTTTGTGGAAACATCAACAGGGAGGAAAGAGACAAGTAGCACACAGGAATGCAACCTAGATAGGACTGAAAGTTGTCTGTTGAGCTTAGAAGTTCTGGAAAGGTGCCCAGACAAGGGAGAAAACCAGAATGTTTGACTGAATTCTTACTGCTGGGACAAAAAGTACTGGAAGGTAGGTTCTTCTTGGTGATGTACATGGGCTGCAGGGGTTGGGAGGGGGCGTTGGCTTTGGTGGTTTTAGGGGTTTTGGTGATATGTTGGTTGGGATTTTCTTCCTATTTATGAGATAGGTAGGAGGTGAAAAAGACGGTGTGATATTTCTTTCCTTGAGCTTAATTTTATCCAGCTGTGGTTCAGAATATGTGTGTGCTTGTAGAGTTGTCCAATGCAAGAGACTTCTGCGTTACACAGCTCCCTGTCTGGCCTTCCCTTTTCTGTCTCCAAAATGAAGGACATCACACTGCCTGCTTTTGCTTTTAAAACTAATCTCAAGAAGCATCCCTAAAACTGGGCTCAAGGACATGTGACCATGTTAAAGGACAGCCACTGTTACAAAGATGCCTTTTATGCTCTTTGTTTAGTGTTGAACAGTAGTCACCCAGTGGAAGTGCTTTTGAAGTAGGCATTTTGGAAAACGCTTCCAGGGATTCCCAAAAGAATCCAGGATTCCCAAAGACTTAGGGAGCGACTGCAGCTTTGTGTGGGAGCAGCTGAGCTGGCTGGTCACGCCGTCCCTGGGGAAGGGCAGCGTGCCTCTGAGGCAGCACAGGTCCCAGGCACGCCGTGCTTCCTCGAGGAGCCAGACCTTCAGCAGCTACAGCCACGAAAAGCCTGTGTGGGTGTGAGAGCAGGGAATCAATACAGCATTTTTCACCTGGGATTTGTTAATTGGGCCGTGGGATTGTGGCATTTAGGTGTTCTGCCAAAGAGATGCAACATACGTTCAGGCTAGGGCACTGTCCAAGTCCTGCTTCCAATGAGAGGTCTAACATGTGAATTCAGAGCTTCCAAACTGGGGGTGCTGTGGTACTCCAAGGGAGAGGAGTCAGTGGGGAATGCCACCAAAACAGGCTGTTCAAAGCAATCCTTGGTGGCTGTTTCCACTTGGGACTGGAGATCATTCGTTTGGAGAAATCCCCAGACTCATCACGCCCTGACAGAGGAGAGGTGTGACCCCCCGTGTTGTTGACAGACAACTGACTGCAGTGGGATGATAAGACCTTGTAATCGTGAGTGCTTTGATGAGATGTGCAGCCCGAGCCCATTAAGAAGGAAAGGGTCTGAGTGTAGCTTCCCAAGCTGCTGAGCTCAAAGTGTTTGAGGATTTGCTGCATTCTCTGGTTGTCCAATATTCCTGCGCTATCTTTGAAAAAAGCTGGGAAAGAAGTGGAGTTCGGTCTGGTTTCAGTGTTAGCTTCCTTAAAATCCAGTCTGATCTCAGTAAGCCTAGAGTGTTGGTGGAAATGTATGTTTTTTCCCATCGTTTTATGTTACTTTATGGTCAGGATCCTAAACTTAAAAAGTCAAAACTCAGTAGGTTCTTCTCTGTCAAGGGTAAGGCATGGCTGTGCCTCATGGGTTCATGTCACTTTAAATAATTTATTTCTGCCATAGTCAGCATCAAAAGTTTCTGCCAGATTAACAGAAACCCGAATTTGGGCCTACAGCTTGCACAGGCATTTGTGCAATTCCATAACAGTTTCTTATTTGCCTACAGCAGAAGAATGAATCAAGAATTAATTAGCACATCAGGAGATTCTCACCCCAGCTTCCTGTCTTTCTTTTGTATTTCGTTATTATCCTCACCTTCCAAATTGGTGTTCCTGGGCATGTAACAATATGCAGCTCTTGCCTGCAGAGGCTGATGGGGAATATTCCTTCATTTACTGCTTCTGTCTCACGTCCTGTGTTTGGCTCGTGGGTTTGGTGCCAACCTGCCAGCAGTTGCCTGGCTTTGGGAGGAAACAACAACCGCGGCGTTTCCTCGTGGCTTTTACCTGAAGTCATAATTTGGGCTCAGTCTGCAGAAAGATCCTGGGTCTGTAGATCTTTGCACACCTTTTGGCAAACTTGGCTTGAAGTTTGTATTTGTCACAAAGCCGAAATCCAGAGGTTAGCTGGGAGCTGGGTGCAGAAGTTTCTCACGTCTCCGTGGGCACGCTGGCTGCAGCGGGTGCCAGCTGGATGCCTGTTCTCCAGCCTGCTCTGCACAGGCACCGACGGAGCCAGTCTGGGGAGCTGCTCACAGCACATGTAGGAGCAAGGTGCTGGTAGTCGGTGGAAACCAGGCACCTGCTTGCCCTTTCACCTTAGAAAGCTTCCCTTGTAGGTCTTGAGTCACGGTGAAGCCTTGTAAAGGAGAGCTATTAAGGCGAGCGAGCTTGGTGGAAAAAGGTGAGAAGCACCCCTGAGTGGTTAAGAGCATGAGCACGTTCTCCTGTCTGAGCTTGCTGACACAAGGAAGAACTGTCTGGGGAAAGCCCCAGTGCTGGGTGCGTGGCGTGTGACCAGCAGATACCCACGGCATTTCGGCTGCCCTGGGCTGAACGCCTCCACGGGAGGGGGTTGCAGTGCTGAACACAGCGGCTGGGCACGCTGTGCTGCTGCCGGGTACCCCGGCTGGGCTGGGCTGGGCTGGGTGCTTTCCTTCCAGAGCCACCAGGAAGGCCTTGGCCAGGCTGAGCTTCTCTCAGCTCTTTGTGCTGGCCCGTGGTCAGCTGTGTTCCTCAGAAGCAGGTACTGCAGCAGCTGAGTCGTGCTGTTGGTTAGGTGCATCTTCCATAGCACCTCACCTTCCAGGACCGAGCTCTTCTGATCAGCGCGCCGGCTCTGGCTCAGGGGAGTGCTTCTCCTAGAGCTGCCCTTTTCTTTTTTTCTGTGGTGTGTAGATCGCAGTTTTTGAGTGCTCACAATCTGATGACCTTCTGTAAAATGCCAGGCCAGTTTTGTTTCCACAGCTGTAGACATGTATGATCTCCCGTGCTTTACCTTCCTCCTGCTGGCTTTCCCCTGCTCACTTAAGGCACGGTTGTGTTTCCACAGTGCTTTGTATGGTCCCCAGGTCCTTCATCGCATGTTCTTGTGTACAGACCCTCTCTGGGATGAAAATTCTCAGTGGTTCAAGGTCTTGGACCCTTAATGATAGTGGTAGTTGATCTGAAAAATGAGGACCACGACTGTGGCAGACTGTGTGTTCTCAGGTGCTGAGCAAGCATAAGACACTGAGGAGCTGAAAGCTGGTGCTGAATGGTTTGATAGCCTTCTGAGAGTGACTTTTCTTTTGTAGCTATTTCACAGAGAATGCAAAACATCTTATTTAAAAATTAGGTATTTTTTAAAAGCTATATAAAGGAATAGAGTTCACCCCAACTTAAAATGATTTCTCCTCTCCTCCTGAGCTAGGGTGATTCTTCAGTACAATCTGCTTAAACTCAGCAGTGCTTAAATCAAAGTGATACTTGGGTTCTAGGAGCCAGTGTCTCCTTTCAGGCCGATAAACATCTGAAGTAACCACAGATTTACACCTAGGTAAATCCCTGACTTCTAGGGGGCTATTTTGGACTTGCACCACTCCAAGTGCTAAAAGAATGTGGCAATAAATGACAATAAAAATGCTTTATTAAGCTGTTGTGAGAGCACTAAAGTCATAATAAGCACATCTATTTACATTAGCATCCATTAAAGTGTAACACACACATTAGCTAATAAAAAATCAGGTTTAATGCGGATGCCAGGCTGTGACACTGCTGAACTTTGAATTTTATCAGCTCTGTGGAATAGGTCCCATTTAACAGAGCTCTGCCTCGCATGTTTTGGGTTGCAAGTAGGAGCTAACAAGTTCTCTCTCCCCCTTTTCCCATCCTAAGCTGGGCTGAGCAGCGCGGGACCCGCGGCCTCGCTGCCTGCCGCCTTCACACGAGTAACCCGGGGAGTTTCTCATCTGCTTTATTTATTATGGCCTGAGCACTGCCAGTGCTTGAATAATCATGATGAAACTACACGAATGAGTAAGGTGATTGGGATTTGGAATTTATATGTCGCCCCAGATGGTTTGGCTTCAGACACGTGGTACCAAACCTGAATTTGCTTTTCTGTTTTCAGTGTATGAATTTTACCAAAGTTCTCGTTTAGTATAATCGCTATTTTATATTATTGCACAGTAATAACTGTCTAATATACAGTAAAGTATTGTAGATCTCTTCCTCTAATTTGTTGGCTGAGAGGAAACAGACCGTTTTTATGGGAGAGAAACAAAGTGGTGTTTCTCAGACAGCAATGCGTGCAGATGACCGTGTTGTTATTAGAGAAGAGGAAACATCAAACTATGCAGACCCCTTTGTACCACCCCCCCGAGCTCCTGTGGTCACCCTTTCAGCAAGACTCCCTCTGTTTTCCCACCCCTTCCCTGCATGTCTCAGCTGTGCAGAGC
>NW_008586009.1:0-2558 GCF_000691845.1 Merops nubicus | reverse complement strand
CGTGCCTGCCCGAGGTGTCCACGCTGGTGCTGGGAGGTGTGGAGGCTGCAGTGGGGAACTGAGCTCCACGTGCCGCAGGGAAATAGGAGCCTGGAGCAGCACCTGGATTTATTTATCACTACAAATAGTTGGGAGCAGAGTTTTTTGCGGGTTCAGCTCACGCCTGCACGTTTGACATGCTCTGTGGAGGTGGCTGCAGATGGGTCTGCAGCTCTGGATGTCCCTGTGTGGTGGCTCAGGGCTGTGCTCACCCCCAACCCGGCTGCCCTGCTCTTCCTGGGGTCACACGGGCAGTGCCCAGCTCCTGAAACAGCCTGCCGTGGGTCTGGGGGGGGGTTAGCACTTACCTTGCAGTGATTTGAAAGCTTTTGGGTTTTGAGGTGTGAATTTGGCACAGTAGATGTTATTAAATGTAGTTTCAGCTTGTGTTACAAATATTTGACATGGGTCTCCAGAGAAAGCCTTACAGACTGTATGAGAAATTTTCCCTTCGGAACACTGCAAAGATATTAAAATGTTAGAGTGAAAGCCCACTACCTACTGCCTCAGTGCACAGTGCTGCCACTGGAGTTGTGGAGGGAAAAATGAAATGTGGTTGTTTTACACATGGACTTTGTTCTGAAGTGAGCAGCCACTTATAGTAGTTATTCCCTTTCTAAAATGCTTTTTTCACAACTAAATATTTTATACAATGGTCAAGAAAATTCTTGTCATCAGGATTTTCATTTTTTGAATAAGATTTTTATGGGGAAATACTTCACCAGAATTACGTTATTACATTTATTTTCAACACCCTCCACTATAAACCAGGGAGAAATTATCTCCTTATTTCCCCACTTGTATATATTTTATTTCCAACTACCAAGAGTACAAAAACTACACATGGAAGACTGGGGATGGACTGCTGAAGAGACAACAGAAGTTCCTTTTTTGGGGGAAGAAAAATTACCTTTATGCCAAGTGTCAGTTTTTTGGGCAGCATCACCCGGGGTGCTGCAGCAGTTGTGGAGCAGCTGCACAGAAAAAAAGTCTTTTCCCTGCATAAAATTGCTGGGAGAAGATGAAAGTTTAGGGCCCTCAGTGTTTTGCAAGTGATTGGACCCTTACTACAGATGCAAGAGTTATATAATAAAAAGCAGGATAACTGGAATACAGGGCAAAAAAAAAATGGGGGAAGGAGCAGGAGGAAGAGTCAGAGGTGCTCATCTTTCCATCTCCTCCTCCTTCCTTCATTCTTCTTTCTTCTCCTTGTTTTAAAGAAGTGCCATTGCTGCGTTGAAGCGCTGGGAGAAGTGCTGCAGTCGAGCCCCAGGATTATTGCTGCACCTCGTGCCCAGTTACATTAATGAGGAGGGTTTTCTTCTCAAACCCAAAGACTGCTCGTTGCACATCTCACACATTATAATCAGAAGAATGGTCCATGGGATCTGCTCAGCCCCCAGCAGGGCTGTAACTCCCAGCGAGGTGGGTGGAAGTCAGGACTGTGGCATGGCAGGAGCATAGAAGCCCCTCTGTTCTGAGATGGGCTTATCACATGGCTAGCAGCTGGAATTCATGTGGAGACTTATTAAATGAAACAGCAGCAACCAGTCACCTACTGCTGCCGTGTAGCTGAAGGTACAGTACCTGAGTTTTTCCAGAAGAACTTGACCTCTCTGCTGCTTCTGCCTCTCTCTGTATTTTCTCTTGCTTGTAATTGACAGGTTTTGACCTTCTAGTAAACTTTTATTCTTGTTTTTATTACAACGTAGGATCATGATAATTTAAGGGTTCAAGTTATATGATTGCAGGTTTGTGGAAAGAAGATTAAGGCATGCCCAGGGAGCCTCTATTAAACATAAAAGTATTTAACATTAAGTTTTATTAAGTTGATCTTTATGCATGTATATATTTGTTTACACATATACATATTTAAATGTAATTAAAAAAAAAAAGCACCATTTTTTGCCTAAAGAACATCTTGAGGTGGTAGGTAGAACATCTGGAATAGTTGTGTAGAACAGAAGTGTGAATGGAAACAATACTGGACTTGCATAGCAGCACAGGATATTTCATTAGAACAAGTCCAGCATATTTATAGTTGGCAAATTACAACACTTAAAGAACTGACCTCCATCTGGGAGCACTTAGTCCTTTGAAATATTATATTATTTTTAATTGTGTCTCATTCAGTGAAGGGATTATAATTTTGAAGGCGGTGGGTCATTTTTTTTCGAGCCACAACACAGCCAGAGAGAAGTCCCTGGATTATTGATGTATCCCCTGGTAATGGCAATTTTGGTGTTTTATGGAGTTCGTCAGTCTCATACAGGAGGTGCAAAGACTGGGCTGTTTGTCAGGCAGGGAGGAGAACTCGGCAGAGCGGCTGTCCTCGCGTGGAGCAGTGCCTCGTGCCGCAGGGCCTCCCAGGGCTTTGGCACTCGGCTGCTCCGACAGAAAAGGGGATGTGGTTTTGGTTTGGTGCTGGTGGAACTAGAACCCTCCTGGTCAGCCCCTCCTTCATTGCCCTGCCAGAATTTCAACCCTATTTTTTTTGTTCTAAGACACCTTGCAGATGT
>NW_008586008.1:35440-58796 GCF_000691845.1 Merops nubicus | reverse complement strand
GGAGCAGGGGGCTGGGAGCGCTGCGGTGCCGCCCGCCCCGGCTCGGCGTTGCGGGCACAGGGACAGCGGGGCTGGAGTTAGGGTGGGGGCCTGTCACAGCAGCTGGCCGCTCTCGCAGCCTCCAACATGCTCAGAAACACCGTCACAGAGTCGTTTAGGTTAGAAAAGACCTCTAAGATCATCCAGTCCAGCCGTTCCCCAGCACTGCCAGGTCACCACTAAACCATGTCCCTCAGCACCACATCTCCACATCCTTTAAACCCCTCCAGGGATGGGGACTCCACCACTGCCCTGGGCAGCCTGGCACAGGCCTTGACAACCTCTTCAGTGAAGAAATTTTCCTGATATCCAACTAAACCTCCCTGCTGCAGCTTGAGGCCATGTCCTCTTGTCCCGTTACAAGCCAGGGAACATCACATCCCTGAGTGTACAGCCCTCACCATGGCACAGATGGAGGGACATGCATGAAGTGACACCTGAGCACCAGAGCAGGGGTTGTGCTGGGACAGAGCTGAACTCAGCCTGGTAACAGCAGCTTCACCAGTGTAGGGATTAGCATTTATTCCACAGAGATCTGCAAAGCCGAAAGTGCCAGCTCACACGTCTTGCTTCCACGTGGCAGTTATGAGATCAGTGGGACTGTTTAGGAGGAAAGCCTGAACAAAAGCATTCTTCAGCTACAGTACTGGTGCAAGCCTCTGTTCGTCCTCTGGTTAACACTGCTCTGGGTGGTGTAGACTCCCTGTGTGCTGGGAAGAATATATGCACCATAATATACAGTCTTGTCACATTACAAGACTATTTAACTCCTTCAAAAGCTACTTGTTCCATGTCTGTTAAAATAACAGCTGGAATGGGTCCTTTCTGTGGGTCAGACTGGAATTAGAGTTGTGGGATTAGTTATAAAGCCTAGTTACATGTCTCAGCTGGTGTTCTGAATGGATTTAAGTATTTAAAAATGGAGAGAGGAAGAGGATAATGTATAAAGCATAGATTCACATACCATTTGTGGTGATAATTTAATTGCTGAAACATCTGTATCATTATCAACATTGCACACACAGTACAGCATTCCAACACGAGCCTCACAATTCCTCTCCTGAGAGGTTTGGAAGGAAGCTTTTCCTCATAGCACAGAGCTCCTGAGTTTAGAGTTATTTTTGTGTGTGTGTTTGGTTTTGTTGTTGTGTATTAGGTTTTTTTTAAAAAAAAAAAAATGCTAAAAATATCATCACTTTTAATCAGTTGTGTATTAGGTTTTTTTTAAAAAAAAGCTAAAAATATCATCACTTTTAATCAATGAGCTCACAGAACAGAGTCTGCATTTTGTGTACCTGAAACTTTAAAGCATTGGCTAGGACCCTAAATAAGATCTGAGGTCAGGAAAGCTTTGTTGCTTTTGTTGCCATAAGTGCCTGTCAGCGATCCCTCTAAGATGACCTCACTTAAATTTTGCAGGAGAAAGCCACCTGTTTTTCTCCCACAGGTTACAAAACGTTTCCTGTTTGAGCACAAAGAGGAGATTAGAGCACTGTTATGAAGGCAAAGCCATCAGCACTAGCTGATTATTTTTCACTTGCCCATGCTGCATTTCTTGATTACACTTGTTTATAAGGCAGCCGAGCACAGGGCCACTGAATTTAGCTGTAATGTTACAATCTAACATTGCTAGGTTTTTATTTACTGTTGGGACTTTAATTTGAACCCAGTAGTTGGTCACAATTACTTCCTCTGTTGCAAGGCAGCGTGCTCTGAGGTGGGTGGTGAACTTGCTGCAAGGGGAACGTGCCAGATCTGTGGCAAGTTGTGCACATGGAGGAAAATCCAACTAGACAGGAAAGGTGTAACACAGAGATACAGGCTGAGAGGCTGCCTGCCTTCTGCTCCTGTCCCACAGTGTGGGGGCAAAGTTAGAGCTGACTTTCTGTACAGATAAGGGTGGTTGTGGTCTGCAGAGTTAAAACTTTTTATGCCGAGATAAAATTAAGGGTTGTTTTTTTTCCAACAGCCAAAGCAGCTTAGAGGTTTATGAAGCAAACTGATAACTTAATCCTCATTCTCAGGAGTGGTTTTTCCCCTTTTTGAAGGGGAAAAAAAAATTAAAAGCTTGTTTTAACAAAAATCAAGAGGCATTGACAGCCTCCTGCTTTCAGACTCAAATATCTACTTGATGAAGATATTTCTTGATCAGAAGCATCAGCAGGTACTGTTTCATCCTAAGGACAAATCCTTTAGTGAAGTTTTTGGGTCTAACTTCATTAGTTCACTTTTGCAGGTCAGAAGTGAAGACAGCACAGACAGGGCAAGTGGTTAAGTTCTGTTGGGCATAAACTCAACTTGTGGAGCTTTTCCCATAAGCAGTGCATTTGGAGTTAACCATCCCCAAAACCACTTTCTAGACAAGGGTTCTTTGGCTCACTGTGTTATGAATTTAGCTTAATTATATCTAAATATAAGATATCTTAAGAGGAGATCTTAAAAAGATCTTATGTTTGTGGTGAAGGACACAAACATAAGTTGTAGTGCCTGCTCTGAGGGGAGGCATCAACCATAACTTGTCATCTTTCTGTTAACAGGGGGTTCATTAACCAAGCTGGCTTATTATTCAACTGTGCAGCACAAAGTGGCCAGAGTGAGATCCTTTGATCATTCTGGGAAGGTGAGAATTGTAGCATTAATCACTCCTCTGTGACTGACTCCAAGAGAAGTACTGGGCTGGCTCCTCACACGTAGAACAGAAGACTCATCTGAAACCTAACTAGTAACTTGTTCTATATGAAACTTGATCTAGAACTTTCTAGTATAGTGTGGCCTTGTGTAATGGCTGTTACTGTGCAGTAAGTTGCCACAACAGAAGTGTTTATTTTAAACACACATTCTAGTACATGCTGACTCTAACAGCCACCCCTGAGCATTTGTACTGCAGCTCAGATGAGTGTGTGGCTCCTGGTAACAACCCTTTGCTGTGTTCCAGGGGAAATTGGCCATTAGCATGAGTTTGGCAATTAATTTTGCTTTGCAAGCTTAATAAAGCTCTAGATATAAATTCATATGATGATGTATCATACATGTCCTGTTTACTGATTGCAGGGCTTCAGAGCTGTGCAGCCCATGCACAGGCCAACTCAGTTACATCCTTGTCTTCTTGGATGTGCTTGTGCTGCCAGTTAGCATGTGAAATAGTTACTTTCTAGACAAAAAAAGTATGACACTTCTGTAAAAAAAACCCCACTACTCCCACATAAATGTAGCTTTTCTCATAGAGGGATAATTTCATGGATACTTAATGCATGGGAGAATTGATAATGTTCTCAGCTTAAGAAGAATTAAGATCTGTTGAAGCTACTTTTCTCTGAAGGCAGCTTGGGATATTATGTTATGTTTTTGATAGCATTAACACAGTTTCAAGGCAAAGGAAGCCCAGGTGTTGATGTTCAGTTTAACATATAACCTTGTTTCTCAAGGGAGGATTTTGAATGATACTTAAAAAATTGTTTTCTCTTTTTAAAGGACATAGAAAATGAACCTTTGTATGAAATATCAGTTCAGGAGGAGATCACAGCTCGACTTCACTTCATTAAGTTTGAAAACACTTACATTGAAACCTGCCTAGATTTCATCAAAGACCATCTTGTCAACACAGAGACAAAAGTCATCAAAGCTACAGGTGGTGGTGCCTATAAATTCAAAGATCTTATTGAGAAGAAACTGGGGTTGAAGTAAGTGGAACTGTTTGAACTTAGAGGAGCACATTTTTTCTTTGAAAAGTTTTTTAGTAAGCTAACTTCCCACTTTGCCCATCTGCTCTCAAAAGCCTTCTGCACAAGAGTGAATGGGGAGAACGTGAGTGTGCCCCCAGGCTGGACCAGGCTGGCCTGGCTTGCCAGGGGGGATAAGCTGCAGAGGGGTGACAGTGCCTCAAACAGAAGTGCAGGAGCAGAGCCAGCAGATAGAACACAGGGTTCAGAAAAAAGACAGGGAAATGAGGAGAGCAGGCTATTGTCACAGCTGTGGTCTGTAAAGGGCCTTGCACCTGCCCCATTTTTAAGTTAAATGAGTCTTTATCATGATTACAATAATGGGTTTTACTTTTCAGCTCTCAACTAGCAGCCTTTCAGGGATGGTGTCCAAGCTATCAGTAGCATGCTTTGGACATGCTGTTGAACTACAAGAGTAGAGATCTAAATACACAAAATATACACTGCTGTATAAAATGAAGCCATGTTTGAAATAAAGTAGCAAGTAATTAGTAAATTTGTTACTAACAAGAATTTTAATTGGGAATCTGTGCTCAGTTGCTGTGATGAGGTGTGGGCAAGTGTGCCAGCCACTCCACTTAAACTTAAAAGATGAAATCCACAAGACTACTTCATTATTACAAGCCAAAATATTACTGGCAACTACTTTTTCCCCCCCCGAGACATACTTAATGTCTATGGTTGCCCCATTTCTCAAGTTACAGTTCCAAAAGCTTCTACTATTTTTCTGTGCATACTCAGAAATAATTAATACAACAGAGTAACTTGCTGTGTAGCTCCTGCCTAGACATCATGCAGAAGCCTAGGCTCACAGGAGACTAAAGGGCAGCCTCCTCAATTTACAGCCTCATAAATTGCTATTCAAATATCTTTATCAAACACCACCACACGCTAAAAAGCTGCTGTGAGTAAAGATAAACACATCATTACTTTACACCAATATAAAATGTTACCTGGTGCTGCTGGGGAGAACTTCCAAGCACTTCTGCTGTAATCTTCTGTAGCACAACCTGCAGTTCCTGAGGCACTGTGTTCACCTCCTTCTATACTACTCTCTCAGGCTACTTTCTTCCTCTCATAAGTAGGATTCTGTTAAGTTTTTCTCAAACCAGCCTCCATCAGCACCTTATTGGCTGTTACTAAGTACCATTTAATCAGGACAAGGAGGCAATTCCCCTGTTTCCTCATGTGGTGCTCCTGGTTTGTGCAGCTTTGCTTTTTACTTGGCCATGACATACTTCACTGGTCCACAGGCCTAAAAAGCAGCACCTTGTCTGGTCTGAGAAACATAAAGTGTTCTCTGTTAATTGAGATGTATATTTGTGCTTTGTTTATGTGTATTTTGTGTAAGAAACTTATATTGCATTTAAGAAATCTACCACAAATCAGTAACAATAAGTGGGGTATGGAAGTTTACAGAAGTCAGTAAGTGTGAGCTGACTTAACTACATCATTTATCTTCCCTGAATGAAGTGTTGTGTTCCAGACTCCCTCCTCAGGAAATGCACCACTGTGAATCCCATTATTCCTGTGAGAAATCTTGTTTCCTGCACTCAGTGCTCCAAGTACCAGACTCCTCACAGTCACTTTAATCTGTCATAAGTGAGTGCTGCAGTGTTGAGGAGCCTTTTTTCCTTTATTGAGCAGGAGGAGGAAGAGCAATAGAAACTGTTTTGTTAGGGTCATTTCCAGATAAGTTTCCTGGCCTACTGTATTGCTGGTGTGCACATGTGCTGTGCTGCACCAGGGCACTGAAAGGCAGTGTAAACAAGCAGAGGGGGAGCAGGATTATTTTTAAGTGCAGCATGACTAGTGTAAGATTAAAGTTACTGTGTAACTACAGTGTAACCTCAGACTGTGTGTTTGGATGTGGAAGATGAACACCAGAGCATAAGCAGACATGGGTTTCCTGTTTTAAGAGATCTGGACTTTTGCCATGTGGTGGGGGTTACAGTCTCCTCTTTGTAAAGCCTTTAAAAACTACTGCTCTAAAAGCATATTTGCTGATCAGCAGCATTGTGAAATTTATGTAAGGGTTTTTTTGCTCCCCTTTCCCCTCAGAGTAGATAAAGAAGATGTAATGACCTGCCTAATTAAAGGATGCAACTTCGTCCTGAGGAACATACCCCATGAAGTGTTTGCATACCAGAAAGATTCAGATACAGAATTCCGATTTCAGACAAACCACCCAAATATCTTCCCCTATTTACTGGTGAATATTGGCTCTGGGGTTTCTATAGTGAAGGTGAGTCACTGCTAAAATGTTTTATTGTAGAATTTGATAAAGGTAATCTGAAACATCTGGTTTAATCTGGTTTAGGTTAGTAGTTGTTTCTTCTTGGTTTCTTCTTCTAACAAAGGTTAGAAAGAAAATGATGATTTTTTTTTTAAAACTTCCATCTCTTATGGAGTTATGAATGCCTTTCCATTCCCTACCATAGTTTCTTTTTAATCACATTTAATTTGATGTTTAGAGAAGTTGTTAAACTAACTGATGAGGACAAAGGCTGTCAGACAGAATGATTTTTAATATTTGTTTATTTTGATACACTGCTGAGGTGGCCAAATTTTATGTCTATGTTTACAATTATCGGCCAAGAATTAAATACATAGATTTCAGAAACTGCTTGTGGTCTAAGTATGTGGAACATGCACCACTGGAGAACTTCTCACCTGATATTTACACAGTTAAATAGTTCCACCTACACTTATTCCACTGTTCACAAACCCCACACGCTGTCATATCTAGCTGTGTATTTGTAGTTACAATAGGACTTTCTAGACAAATCCACCTTGTTTTATTGCCAGGTAGAAACAGAAGACAAGTTTGAATGGATTGGAGGGAGCTCAATTGGAGGTGGAACCTTCTGGGGTCTTGGAGCACTGCTCACAAAAACAAAGGTACCAAAGTGTTGGTTTTAAGGGGCATGGGATTAAATGAGATGCTAAGAGGAATCTTGAAAGGTTGGAATGCCTGACTCTTTGAATAGGGAGAAACAACTATTTTAAGTAGTGTTTTACCTTTTATTCAAAGAATTGCCCTTGTGCAGAAACAGAACAGGCAGCTCTGTAATGCTCATGACAATTTTAATACTCTCTATTCTGGTCCTAGGCTGTTAGATAACACAGCTGAGTCCTTGACTTATGTTCCTATGTTCACGCTTCTGATGCATAAAAGGAAGCTTTGAATGCAAAAAGATAGTGGTAGAATATAGGGACAAAAATGATGAGATGCTCACTGCTGGCAGAACCCTAATCCTGCTTGGGACTCAAGGAGCTTGTCACCAAGGACAGATAGTGTCTATAATGCAGAGGAAACCTCCTCAAAGTGGGCTGTTAATTTTCTGTACTCTTTCTCAACACGAAATGCCTGCCTGGTTCCTGCAATATTATCTGCAGGAGCAAAGCAGAGAGCTCCCAGTTACTGCAAAGCATCTGGGAGCACAGAGGAGGAGTTCTAACCCCTTGTTACACATTAGAGTTTTGGGGGCTCATTACTAAATCCCAGGTTGGTGATCTGCCAGAGTAAGGCCTGATTTAGTTCTGCTCTGCCTCACTCAGCTCTTTAATCATGCTGTGTTTTCCCTGTCTCAGAGATCCACATGGCTGAAATAGGTGTCCCTAAATGTCAGCACCACAGAAAAAGCTAGAGTTACATGTGCACTGAATAAGAAAATGTCAAAGGGAAGACACACACTTGCAATGTTTTGTTTGATGCTTTTTAGAAAGAAATATTGGAACATGATAATGTCTGCTCTTAATTCTCTCTGATTTTGCAGAAGAAATTAGGGTTAACAGATTATAAATTAAGCATTGGGATAATGCAGATTGCATGCAAATTTGATTTCAGGGACATTAATGCATTTCTGCAATGGTAAAGACAGATTCAGTCTTTTGGGTTTTAAATATTTTTTATTCTTGCACTTCAAGAAGACCTAGTTCTGTTTGCTCTTAGTTACTGTGTTTCTGACTTCAAAATAAGAGATGCATGTAGCCTCTGACTATTTTATATGTGGTGATCCATCTCCAGTTTCCAGGGGGAATTCAACAAATTATTTGCAGGCAACTGAAGAGGACTTCTCATCGTTAAAGGAGCTCCACTTAAGATCAGTGTATCTGATAAGATAAGGACTCTGGATAAGTTCTTGTAATTAGAAATAATGTATCTTCCACTGGCAGGTTTGATTCTAAGACAAGCAAAAATCCCCTGGGTTTGGTCAGTAAAAATGCTGCAGAACTCTGGGTTTGTAAGCAAGGTTCTCTGGCTGCCCAGGAAAGCTGGAGTAACTCTGCTTCTCCTCCTCAGAAATTTGATGAATTGCTGCAACTGGCTTCAAAGGGCCAGCACACAAATGTGGACATGCTGGTGAAGGATGTGTATGGAGGCGCCTACCAGACCCTGGGGCTGAGTGGAAACCTTATCGCCAGCAGCTTTGGGAAATCCACTACAGCAGATAAAGGTATTGGTTTATAGAACCTCTCCTGAGGTTTGCCATACAGCTCATATTTCACATTGCCCATCAGCATGGATTTCCTGCTTGTGCTAGCTCCCTGGGAACACTTCAATGGATGGAAAAATACTTGCCAGCTTCATCAGCATAAAGATACCTCTCCTTACCCATGTCCTTCTGCTGTGTGTGCTGGGCTGAGAGGGGACTCTGAGCACTGCTGGAGTTGCTCCAGTTATTTGGAGCTGTCTGAGACTAATGAGGAGAAGAAATGCAGCCCTTGGTCTGACCCTTGGGAATCTGATGTTTATAGAGGTCTAACATGCAGAGCTGGAAAATAACCACTGGTCCTTTCTGTGGTCTTGCCTACATGTGTTTTGCCTGCACAATATTTTGTTGATTAAAAATGTTATGTAGTACTGCCTTAGAGACAGGCATTCAGATTTTTAGGTTGGGATTGCACAGGTCTAGGCAAACAACACAAATAGGTGACTAGTTAGCCCAATGTCAGTTCATTCCTGTGAGAAATACATCTGGTTTTCTTGGTCAGAGAAGGACCTATGCCAGTAAGTGACTACAACTACCAATTCTGTTGCAGTACTGTAACAAAACGCTTGCAGTGCATCTCAGGTCAAGATAGGGGATGAACCATCATCTGTGGTCCCTAGAGAGAAGAAACTGAGTTCTTGCCATTTGCTGTTGGCCTTTCAAACAGGTTTCTTTCAACTGCTAGAAAAGTACAGTCCCTTGGAGCATTCTTAGCTGTGTTTAATTTCATTTACTGTTTCTTTCCTTTAAGAATTTTCCAAAGAAGACATGGCAAAAAGTTTACTCCATATGATCAGCAATGACATTGGTCAGCTGGCCTGCCTCTATGCCAAACTCCATAACTTGGATAAAATATATTTTGGAGGATTCTTCATTCGGGGTCACCCTGTTACGATGCGCACAATAACCTACAGCATCAACTTCTTCTCCAAGGTAATGACACCAGAGATTCTCCTAATAGCAAAGTCACGTGTTCAGTTATCCTTCTAGGTTGTTGGAAGACTTGAATAAATTAATTTGCACATGAAGTAATCTTAGAGAGCTTCGGTTTAGGTAGGTAAGGCAGGGCTATAAAGATCTGTTGTGGGAGGGGTAAAACCAATGTGAAATGCCTGGGAATTCTGTCTGGCCTCTCTTTCTCTCCCTCCCTCCCTTCCTCCCTCCCTTTCTCTCCTTATATTATTTTCTGATTGACAGTCTGTCTGGTAGCTGCCAATTACTGAGTGTTCCCTATTTCTTAGATAGCTGCCATTGTTATTCAATTCCTCTTGCTGACTTGCACCTATTTCTTTTCACCCCCTAGGCTGTGCAATGTGGGATGTCCTCCTGAGATAGTTAGCAGTGAGAGCCAGGGGCAGTTTTCCCTTGTCTGGTTGTTGTTCAAAAAAAACCCAAACCTACCACCCTAAAACCCAGCAAAGCTGTAGTTCTTTGCAGGTTTTGAAGCTGCAGTTCCTCAGAGAAGAGATTCCTGTCTGCTGCTTGCTTCTCCCCTTCATTCCATTATTGCACTCCCTTTCTGTAAAACTTTGTTGAGTTTCCAAGAAAACTACTGCCAAACTGCAGCTTCAGATTCTTGTAAGGATAGCTCTGTCAGTGGCTCAGATCCAAACCTCAGCATGAGCTGTAGCTGATCTTATTCTGTAGCTCACCTCAGTGTTAGTGGTTCTGCAGGAGCTGCTGCAGACTGGGTGATGGTCCTTTGGAGAGGGCACCATCTCAGCCAGCCTTGCCTGGGAAAGCTGAGGGACCCTCTGCCAGGGTGGAGGGTGTTCCTGTTCTCCCTGGCAGTGGTGTGTTAACAATTAAACTAATTTGTTGTGGGAAACACTGGCCTAGGGATAAGCTCCAGAGTGTGTGGTGAATGTTGACTAGCAGTGTAATGACATACCCAGCAATGCCTCGGAGGTGTTGGATGCACACTGTGTTGATGACCTAGAAATCAGATAACCTTCTACTTCCAGCCTGTTCAAGCAAGAGGATTTGAATATTCATGGAGTGATGCAGTGGTCTTCCCTAGCAAAGGCACTGGCTTCCCTCTGCCTCGGGGTTGTGCAGCCTTAGGATACACACCACTTCTGCATGTATTTCCCCCAGCTGTTTAGTAACTGTGGAATGATGTGTGTAAGCAGTTCCTCCTGAAGCTGTTTCAGAAGCACCCTTAAAGTTACTGAATGTGTTAGAATGTAGCACGAATGACTATTACCATCTTCTAGTTGTTTCTATTAAATTTAAGTGTAAAAGTAGTGACAAAGAAATACCTATTAGCCATCAGGGACCATCCAATTGCAATGTTTCATATTGTGGCAGGGAGAGGTTCAGGCATTGTTCCTGAGACATGAAGGCTACCTGGGAGCCATTGGGGCATTTTTAAAAGGAGCTGAACAAGACAGTAAGTACAGCCCTGATATGTTCTGTATATGCTGTGTTCTGAAATGTCAGTGTAATGTCCAAGTTTCTCTTAAGAGGCTGCATGTAAGTTGTTGCCTAGATAAATACATTTGGCACTAACAAACACAGATGCTGGGCTTTGGGTTTATATATTTGGGCAGGGACCTCTTAATTTCTCACTGCTTTTCCTGCTCACCTTTGGAAAGCCAGCAGGATTTGGCTCTTCTCTTTTCTGCATTTCTGCAAGGAGCATTCATAACTCTAAATCAAACTGGGGAAATGTGGTTTCTGAGAACTTTCCCCCTCCTTAAGAGGCCAGCTTCTGAATTCAGTTAATGTACTGAAGAAGACCAGCATCTCAAAACTGTGTTCATTTGAGAGTGAAAAGCCTCACAAGACATTGATGAAGGATGAGATGCTTCTGTCCAGCATTCTTTGGGTTTAGGGTGCTTTGGTTGAAGTCTGCCATTTTAATTTTCTTTTTTTTTTTTTTTTGTTAATGTCCTAGAAGTCAGTCAGTGTATTAGTTAGATAGAGAGGTTGTTAATGGTACTTAGTCTTAGTAAGTATCAAATATACCTCAGAATAATTGATGTGGAATTCTTTTCATACACATTACATAGATATGGGCAAGGAACCAGCTATGGAGGAGTTAAAGACATTGCTTCTGCAGCATATACTGTACATCTGAACTTGATTAAACTTCTTAAATAAAAAAATCTGGAAGTCACCTTAGTGTTTATAAGAAACTTATGTTGTGCTTTCAGAGTTTTGTAATTATATTTTGTGAATAATAGATCTAGATTTAGGAGTAAGAAATCCTCTCTATTATCAGCAATAGTGCTTTGAAGACATGCTGGTTATAGCCTTTAATGACAAGGAAAAGGGGTTGAAAAAGGTAGTTTAGAACTTTGTTTAGAGCTTTAATTGTCCTGTGTCTCATTCAGGTTGAAGCTCTGTAGAGCTGCATAATTCACTGAGCAGCTGAAATGTTTCTTTTGGGAGTTAGAGGGAAAAGCTGTGTTTACTTAGCAAGACAGGGGAAGATGCTCTAGTAGTGAAGCAGCTTCTTTGAAGGGATGCTAACTCTAGACTCACTCATGGGAGTATTTTCAGTTTTATTTTCAGATTATGTGTCTCTCTGTCTTTCTCTTTTCTAGATCCAAACCAGTATAGCTGGGGAGAGAATTATGCTGGGAGTTCTGGTCTTATGAGCACATCACCTGACATTTACCCTATGCAGAGAACAAGGAGTGGTACAGTATGTGGTTGTCTTTTCTAGTACTAAGTGCCTTCTCTTAGTAATGGTCACTTGAAAATAGATGATTATTATCAAACTAGTTGCTTCTTGCTCCTAGGACTCCTGCTTACCAAAAGAAGTGACTAATACTGTGTCTTGTGTCATCAGTGATGTTGTCTTGTTGCTTGTGTAATGATTTGGTGTAATGTCTCATAAAATCAGATTGTGGCTGCTACTCTGTCTTCTCCTTCACCAAGATGGGGCTGGGGGGAACACTCATCTCTGACCCTTTCTCTGAAGCAGCTGGATTTTGCTACAGCTGAAATGTTGTGCTTCAGAATTTTGAATCTGATATTCCACTGTCTTTAAGCAGTGTTTATTGGCTTCCTATGAGAAGAGAAATATAAAATGGGGCAAAAGAGCATGAGCCCAGTCATCTCTTAAACACACTGACAGTGCAGTAGTTCTGATTTCACAATGAAGCTGGCATACAGAAAGCAATAAAGAAATACATTAAAGTTCTTCAAATACTCTAATACTGCATTTACTGAAGTGCTTTTGAGGAAAAGCTGGAATAATGGAGCTCATTGTGTTTTACTGGTCCACATGTCAGTGTTTTTCCTGTCAAGTTTTTTAAAATTTCATCCATTGTTGCTTTATGTGCTCCCAGTTTTCAGGAATTAGTTTCCTGTATTTGCTATAGGTGCAGAGGACAGAGCAGGTGTTGGCTTTGGTTGGTTGCTTGTCTTTTTTGAGCCCCAAGATGAGATGCAGAACTCTTACTGAATGGTTTCCCACACCAAGCTTTGATTTAAGTCTATATGCTGCAGATGATGGATTTTGTGGGTTGTGCCTGTATACAAAAAAATTATCTAATTTTAAGCTCTGCTACAACTGAAATTACTGTAATGAAATTGTGGGTTACAAGTATGACCAAAAAAAAAACCCAAACCCCCTGATCCTTCTTAATCATAAAATAGATGCCAGATTTGTAAAAGTATTTATGCAGATGTAATGATTTCCTGTTGCTTGTCAACCCTTTAATCTGTGAAAAGATTAATTTTTTCTCATGCTGGCAGTGGTACAGGAATCCCAAAGCAGCTGCAGCCTGCTGTCCACAGCTTCTCCATTTTGAATCCTCTGTTGCTTGGCACTCAGCTCACAGAGTGAAATCTCTTTGCAATAGTCAGAGTTCAGAGATGTCCACTTTTCAGTAGTGGAATTAATTCTGAAGACAGTCATTTGTAGCAACCTCTCTGGTTTATGTACAGTGTGTAACTATACATTTTTCACATGAATTTAACCTGTATCCTTAGAAATTTGTTCTCAAGCATTTTTTCATAAGGTGTAAGGACAAGTTTTGGGGACTCAATGGGGATTGTAGGAGGAGATTGTAAAGCAGCACAGCAAGGTGCTGTTACAAGCCTGTGCTCAGCTCTGTGTGCTCCTGTCTTTGAACCTCATTCAGATTTGACAGTACTGGGGAGGAAGGGAAGGAAAATCATAAAATAGAGGGCCTATGGAGGAAGGGAAGGAAAATCATAAAATAATAGAGGGCCTACAGTAAGTTTTCAACATGAAATTTGATAATCTCCATCTGTAGGGTGGGCATGGAGAAATAATCATGCAAGGGTGTGGATTATTTATGATGACACATACTCTAATATAATTGTCTGCAAATGTGTCAGTCCTAACTGCAGGGGGATTTCTGTAGCCCTTGTACTAGTTCAATTTGTTATGAATCAGTTTCTGAGTAAGTTCTCATAAATGTGTTGTTCTTTACCCAGTTTGACATGCTTGAAATGGACAGGTTGGAGAGACCCCTTGTGAACCTGCCACTGCTGAAGGACCCATCCACCTATATTCCAGACACTGTTGACCTCACAGATGATGCCATGGCCAGGAAATACTGGCTCACCTGCTTTGAGGAGGCACTGGATGGGGTAAGTGTCACAAAACAGTCACATGTATGGAATTGGCAGATATTTAGCACATAAATCTGCTGTGGACTAAGGTGGTTACTCTGCAGAATATTCTGGTGTCAAAACTACTGTGTGCAAGTACAGTCCCTCTTTCCTTGTTAGCAGAGGCCCTAAAGAAGTGCTTGATACCTTCAAAGGCAGGAGTATTCTCCTCCTGTGATGCCTTTTTGGTTTTTTTAAGATGTTTTCAGAATATCTCCTTTCTTAAATGAACTTGCCAACTCTTCAGACAGAGCTGGCAAGCAGGGTGGTGATACAGTCAGAGTCCAAAAAGGCAGAGGCTAAGAACTTGCATTGTTCTTGCTCTTGGGAGCAGTGCTACTGACTTACAGCCACTTTTGCATTCAGACAAGCATGATTAATCAGACATGAGTTTTTTCTGCACTCTGAAATGGATTTGGTCCCTGCATGCCAGTATTTAAGAGACACCTATACTTGGTAAGGAAATCCAAGTCAGAAATTGATGAGTGTGTGTCAGGAGGAAAGGGCTGGGAAAGACACAAGGACAACACATTGACTTGACTTTACTGTAGTAAAGAGAAAAAGAACATGAGAGGTTAATGTGGACTGTTAAATTTTTGCTTGTTTTCCCTTCTGTGTATGTTTGTGCATGTTATTTCCTTCCCCTCCTATAAGTACTTAGAACTTGTGTTTAATTTCTGAAAGTACAGTCTTGAAAATTAAGTGTTTGGGGAAGAAAGGAGATATTTAAAATTATTCTTTGGTGGTTGGAGTTAAGGAAAGCTGGAAGATACTGTGTGGGAGGGACTGGATAGCATGTGGGCACTCAGCAGCATAGCAGATGGAGGGGTTATTTTTCAGGCTGAACTTCAGCTCAGTTAGATGGAGGAAAAATTCCTGTGGTAACTTCAGTCCTGCCTCACTTCCCTACCAGGTGGCAAAGCGTGCTGCAGCCAGTCAGCCAGACTCTGTGGATGCTCTGGAGAGAGCTGAGAAGTTCCGACAGAAATACTGGAATAAGCTGCAGACACTCAGGCAGCAGCCTTTGTAAGTGTCTTCATTTTCCCCTTTGCCTCACTTGCTGCCTCTGTTGAGCAGAGCAAATTAAAAGCTAACTAAAAACTAACCAAAAGCTGGTGAGGTTATGAAGCAGAGGGAACTGAAAGCTGAGTAGGTTGAGGGCTGTGGCACACTGACATGCCAAACAGGTCCTCTGCAGAGAGCTTCTGGATCTCATACATTGGAATTTAACAGAAAAAATTACATCTCAGCAGAAAGTTTATTAAAAATTGTTACGTGGTTACTAAAAATAGTAGCATCTTAACTGAAGTATCTGGCTTTGCTCTGAGTACCCTTCCCTCCCTGTATTCCCACAAGCTGTACTGTGGCTTTACCACTTGGAGACAGTGTTTAGCACGTGGCATGTAAAGACTTAGGTCCTTAAGTGCTTGTGTGATGTGCTGTGAATGACTGAGGAAACAGGAGAAAATACTTTTTTTCCTCTTTGAAGTACTTGATCTCTTTTTTTCCCCCCCCCTTCTCCCTTTTTGAAGTGCATATGGTACCTTAACAGTTAGAAGTCTTTTGGATACAAGGGAGCACTGTTTAAACGAGTTCAATTTTCCGGATCCCTATTCAAAGGTGAGTTGTTCTTGCTTTACAGGGTGGACAACATGTGAGTTCAAGACACTTTTTCCATACTCTGAAACTTGTTGTAGAAGTAGTGGCTTCTAGGGGAGAGCTAAGTGGCTGCCTTGCAGCAGGTTTAACCAGCTGGTGGTTGTCACTGAGGAGAACCAGCAGTGGGTGATGGGGTGTGAAGCCTTGGACCTCTTGCTGCTCAGGATGAGCCTTCTCATGGCAGTTACCTGGGCTCAATGGATCCTGGTACTACTAACAGGCTTCTCATGCGTCCACTTCCCAAATCTGCTCAAGATTTATTGCACCTCTGATTTAGAAAAGTAATCCTTGGGCTGTGGATCATATCCTAGCACTAATGAAGCTTTCAGTTAGAATCCCAGGAAACTTTTTCCTTGTTGATACTAAGCATGCTGTTAACAGTTAACTTGTTGGTCCATTAGAGGCCATGAACGTAGAGGAGAGTGCTTGAACGTGGTCTTGGGACTGAGACAACCAATGATGGGTAAGAAATTTTTGTCTATAAATCCAACGTTTCATGTCTTTCTTACAGGTAAAGCAGAAAGAAAATGGCATAGCCTTAAAATGTTTTCAGAGCGTAATCGAATCTTTGGATTCATTAGGCTGGGAGGAGAGGCAGTTTGCTCTGGTGAAAGGACTTCTTGCGGGGAATGTCTTTGACTGGGGAGCAAAAGCAGTCTCAGAGTAGGTGTTAAATGTTTTCAAAGCACCCTTTTAAGATACAGAATATCTGACTGTTCTTTTTTTTTTTTTATAAAAAGCAAAGTGCACCAATCTAACTTCACTTGTAGTTTGTGTTTCTGCTTAATCAAATGGTGGTTGTTGGTTTACCAGCATTGCTGTGGTGCAGCAGAGTTGACATTTCCAGCCCTTAAAGCTGGCAGGCACCTCCCTGTGAATGCTGGAACTGAGTGACAGGGCATTTCCTCTGCCAGCCTGGCTGCTTTGCTCATAGCCTTGCTATTAGCACTGCTTTGGGGTGTGTGTTGTGCTGTGTGCCTAGAGCAGGAAATGCACTGGTTCTCTGCAGCCTCCAGTTGGCCTGGTGTCACAGTATATATCCACCAGGCTCCAAGTGAGGTTGAGTCTCTTCTGAGACTAAATTAAGACTATTTCTTGAACTAAATACTATTTTTGATCAACATAGATTTCTATTACCATTTGGAGAGTTTTTTTCCTGATATCCTGTCAACAGCCATGTATTTATTTAAGGATACTAATGCAAACAGTCTTGAGGTATTTTTGATTTTCCAGTTCTGTTTTATGAGGGCCACAAAAAGAAAGGTATAGATCCAAGAGCATGGGAGAGGGATAGTCTTTTACAGCTGGCATTCAGCAGTTCCTTTCCCTTTCTGCATCTTTGAGGAGTTTTCCCTCCAATTAAATCAAGAACAGTCCACTAAGAACAAGGTGATTCAAGGCTACCTGGGCATTCCTAGTCCCATGCTACTTCTGATGTTGCCCACAACCAGAAACTTGAGCTGACACCAGTTAGAGCAGTTAGTCTACTTGCCACTCCTGTTAGTGTAGCTCTTGAGGATCAAAGAGATAAAGAGTGAGTTAAGTGGCACTTAGAACTAGGTTGGAGGAACTTGGCTGGCAAGCATTGCCCCCCTGGTGTAGTATTTGAACCCCCAGCTTAGACTGGAGCCACCTTGTTATGTAAATCCTCATCACCTACATGTTGGGGCTCCTTAACTCCACATGTAGCCCACAGCAGTAGCTTTTAAAATCTGTATCTGGTTATTTCAAGTCCTTTTTTTTCTCCTCCCCCATGCAGGTTCAACTTTTACAAACTTTTGTAGACCAATGTTTGCATTAGAGTTTATAAAGCAGTGTTTTACCATACAGATAGTTTTAGATCACAGCTAAGTTTTGTGGTGGTCTGCAGACCAAAAGATGTCCTTTTTTGCCTGTAGTCTAGTGCCTGCAAACATATGCATGTTGCTAAAGCTTTTTCTTTTAGCATAAGAGCTCTAATGTACATCTGAGCCTGTTGTCTTTAACATAAGCACAAAGTATCTGTTTCTCAGTGGTTGGGCCTGTCCACACTTCCCATTAGAACCAATGCAGTGAAATTGCTGACCACCTGCTAAAGAAATGTTTGGATTTTATTTATGTGAGTAGAAGTTGCTTAACTGTGTACCCTTTATTTCTCTTCTGATACAGTGTTCTGGAATCTGAGCCACAATTTGGATTTGAAGAAGCCAAGTCAAAACTACAAGGTATAGGGAGATCTGTGGTGGTGGTTGGAAGTGGCTGTTGTGTTAATATGAGAGTGGAGGAGAGTGTGAATGTGTTTATTGTGGCAGGCCTGCTGCCCAGATGACAACAAACCATTAGTGCTCACTAGGCTTGTCTGAAATACAGGCTAGAGAGTTATGCTGGAATGTTCCTGTGTGTGTTCCAAAGCAACCAAAATGGAAAACCTCTCTCCTTGAGCTGTCTGAGCTGCCCTGACAGCCAGAGTATCTTGCCCATGCTGTTTTTCATAACTGTTCTAACCCTGTCAGGGGGCAAGTGTCCTGGGAGGGGCAACCCCATCCACCCCAGGAGGAGCTGTGACAACAGCAAACTTGCATGACTTCAGTGCTTCATGATGAAAATTCCACTCCAAAATTGCCATAATTAAGAGCTCGGGAACTCTTTGAATCTACAGTTAACATTCAAAACCTGAGCTCAAGTGCTTTAATGCTCAAGCACCCACAAAGAGAGCCCTCCTGCTTCCCATAAAGTAGAGGATTGCTGTTTGCCTAGAGGAAGTGCTAACGTGGTTTTGTCTGACACAGAACGTCCCTGGCTGGAAGACTCCTACAGTCAGTGGCTAGAGCGACTGAAGGTAGGACTGCAATTGTTACTAACCACTGAGGAATTAAGCACATTAATCATAAAACCACCTTGTTAATCTTGGGCTTTTAAGAGACTTAACACGACTCCATTCAGACAGCTCAGAATACATTCTGATAACACAGCACCAGTAATGCAGCAGCCTTACCATAAAGAAAGGAATAAAAAGGAATTAGTCTGAGATTTTGTTACTTACCAGGCTTCTTATCTGAATTCCTTCAGAAACTGCAGCATTTGGAGGCCAGCCACTCTCAAAGCCATTCCAAAGTAACCAGTTTGCATCCTGCCTTTATAACAACATTTATTTCTATGCAACTAGACCCAGAATTTTGAGAACTTCGGTCCAAACGTAAGGTAGCCAACCTGTAACCCTCTGAGTAGCCATCTTTAAAACCTCATTAACTCAGGAGCCTGCCAAAAGCAATTAGTGAAGCTTTTTTTGCCCTGTGATCTCTATTATACTTTAATTAAGCTTAATTGAAAAGCTCTTGTTTCATTGTTTAACTCTCTGTGTTGGAAATGATAGCCAAAAAGGTGTGTTAGAAGTGACCTATTGGAAATCATTGCCTATTGCATCTTAAATCAAAAGCATCAGCTAATCTTGTATAATGAAGTGTAATCTTGATAATTAAGGAACTTCAAGCACTGTCTCAAAAGTTTTTTATGAGGAATTAAGCCTCGTTCACTATAAAAATTCTGCTGCCATGAACTGGAGAGTGAACTAAGTTTTATAATGTCAGCTTCAGGACAAATGAGGAGGTTGATGGAGAATAGGAAATACCTTTTCATTTCAGGATGTCACTGCCCCCAGCCCCCCATCCTGCCCTTTCCTGGCAGAAGGGAATCCCTTCACCCCACTGCCTGCTCTCTGAGGACAGCCACACAGGGAGGCCCACCCTGGGTCCCAGGAGGCTGCTCCCAGGCTGCAGGGCCAACACAAGGCCCCAGAGCTCTGAGGTGCTCTGCTCAGGGCTGCTGCAGCCAGCTGTAGGTCGTACCTACCACTGGTGGGTTGGCTGGAGGCTGCAAGAACTCTCTCAAACAAAGTGACTAAAGGCTGTTGTAAATAACTGTGCAGAGGCAAGGTGAGGGAAACTGATCTCTCCTAAGCTCAAGGGTAGGTGATGTTCTGATGAGTTATGCTGCTACTAGCTAACCAAAATGGCCAGTCATTGAAGGGTATAAAATGTGGGGTCTTAAAGTGAGTAGTTCTAAGTAACACAAACTATTCCCTGATATGAACTGTGAACTCAATCCTGAATATGTTGGTTTTTCTCTTACAGGAGGGTCCCCCTCATAAATGTGCCTTAATTTTCGCAGATAACAGTGGAATAGACATAATTTTAGGAGTCTTTCCTTTTGTCAGAGAGCTCCTTTCTAGAGGGACAGAGGTAAGTGGGTGTCACTGTGAATTCACTCTGGTAATGGGTGAAAGGTTTGTTCACTGCCTGCCAGCAGGACACTTTGGCAGACTGGCTCCTAGCACTGAAATGGGGAAAAATCCAGTCCCTGGAGTGCCACAGTCTAACTTTAAGCAGACCATGAGAGGCAGCAGAGCCAGGGGAGCCTCTGCCAGCCCTAGGTCTGTAAGGTCAAGAGCTGGAGGAGCTGGGTAAGGAGGGAGGAGGAGGACTGGGCCTCCAGCTTTGCCCTTTGCCATTCCTCTTTTGTAAAAGCAGCCAGGCAGAGGGGATTTTAAACACAAGCAGCTCTAACACCATGCATGAACTGCACTAACTGGTGAACCCTTCTGACTTCTTCACCTCAGGTCATATTGGCTTGTAACTCTGGCCCTGCCCTCAACGATGTCACCTACAGCGAGTCGCTGATCGTCACCGAGCGGATAGCAGCGATGGACCCAGTCATCCAGTAAGCACAGAGCCCACCCGGGGCTCATCTGCCCTGCCAAGTGCTCCAGCTACTGAAACAGCCAGTTTCTATGTTAAAAAAAAACAGAGGCAAATACATACATTGCACATACAGAGTGTCCCTGGAAGAGGATACAGAGCTGGCTAAATAATCCTTCTGTGAAGACCTGGTGTGAAAAGAGGTCTTTGCAAAGACAACTTAGATACGTTTGGCTCATGAGCAGATTTTCATGACCCCTTTGAGGAAGCTGTTTAATGTTTTTGTCTTTTTATTTTTTTTCCAATAAAGGTCTGCACTGAGGGAAGAGAAGCTGCTGTTAGTTCAGACAGGTTCAAGTTCGCCGTGTCTAGATCTGAGGTATGTTGGCAAAGTACCAGTTTATTTCTCTCCATCAGCTGCAGGACGTTCAGAGAATTGGGTCTGGAGTGTCTCAGCCACCTTCTGATAAAGGTCACTCTCACACAACCACTCAGAGCTGCTAAAGCTGCATTTGCAGGGTTGTAATATTGTTCAGACCTTACTGGTTGGACATTTTCCTTCTCATGTTTGTGTTCAGCAGTGACAGAGTCAGCTCCGTGAGCAGTTCAGTTACAGCTGATGGCAAATCCTGCACACGACCAAGAAACCCCCTGGACTAGACAAAGCATTTCATGTTGCTTACTTCCTTATTTTTAATTGGTTTCTCTACTGGAGGCAGCACTTCCCTGCGTTTTCTGGGAAGTCCCAATTCTGCACGCATTCAGTGAAGCTTTTAAACCCCGTTTCCTGTGATTTAGGGTGCTCCTGTTTACCGACCGGGGGAGGGGGTGTGTGTCCCCGCCCCCAGAGCCCCGCCCCGCCCGCCTCTAACGCAGCTCTCTTGCAGCCGGCTGGACCAGGGGCTGGCGGCGCTGGTGAGGGAGCGGCAGACAGACCTGGTGATCATCGAGGGCATGGGCCGGGCCATCCACACCAACTACTACGCGGCGCTGAAGTGCGAGAGCCTCAAGCTGGCCGTCATCAAGAACTCCTGGCTCGCCGACCGCCTCGGGGGCAAGATTTTCAGCGTCATTTTTAAGTACGAAGTGCCCTGTAAATGACGTGGCTCTGGCCAGCCAGGGGGGCAGGAGCAGCAGAATGGACTTGCACTAGTTTTACTTTAACTGTAAAGAATGTATTTTTATTACAACAGGGAAAAGAGTTCACAGGAAATTCCGTATTTATATTGTGCTTTTGTGACTTAAAAAGCAACAATATGATTCACTCTATAGTATACACACTCAAATATATATATGTATATCACTCATTGTTTATTTTGGTAAGTGTTTATTTTAATGCTGCAGTATTTGTGATGAAAAGACTTTATTTTTTTGTTCTGTGAGACATTCATATAGAAATATATTTAAATGTCAATGAAACCTTTTTTTATACATCTCTGCCTACTCTGCCAGCAACAACACGGCACATACCAAATAGTTTTTAAACTGCTATGTGACTCTGACATTGCATTTTCCATGTCAGCTTCTAACCTTACCTAAAGCCTTCCATGCTCTTTGCACTCAGCTGAAGGACTGATCCACCTTCTAACCTAACAAACGTTGCTCAAGCTGCATTTAAAACAGGCCTGTTGTGATCCAAGAGCACGCTGCAGACAGTAGGCAGCACTAGCTGACCCACAGTTGGAAGGACTCATAACTCTGAGCTTCTTTTGCTGCCTGTCCTCATGAACAGGGGTGCAGAGGGGGGTTCTGCAGCTGCACTCAGTTACTCAGCAGTAGTTGAGTGTGAGTGGAGGTGTGGTGCTTTGTTCCTGTCACAGGCAGGGTGCTTTTGTTGCCTTCAGTTACTTAATGCTGGGACTGGTAAGATTTAAAGTCTCTTGGTTCATGCAGTGTAGTTAAAACCATCTCCAAGTAACTAAATTTGCCTTTTTTTTCCCCCCCCCATCAGATGCACAGAACATAAATGGAGTAATTCAGCTATGAATTTGTAAACCAGCATATGCATGCACCAGGCACTCCAGCTCTGAAATGCAGAACAGCTTAGATAGAAAACTTCACTATGGAGCTGGGATAACTGTTCCTCGTGGATTTCAGAGATTCTTCTGAGAGCAAGAGCATAATGCCCATGACTGGCTGCCTCCCCCTTCCCAGTGAACTTTAACTGACTGATGACCAGACTTAGGCTCTAGCACTGTTGGGTTTCAGCTATCAATCTTCTTCCTAAATCATCCTTGATCAGGTTAACTAGGCCAGAACATCCTCTCTAGCTAAACAGTGAAACTTGCCCCATGGTGGGACACAGAGGACAAGCCCACATCTCCCCTTTCTTAAGTCTAGTCATTCCTTAACCACACGGTCTCCCTTTCTTGGGTGTTAGGGGCTCTGGAGAATGCAGCAGTGTCTGCATTTGGGGGGGTTATGCCACATACTGTAGTTTCTGATTCAGAAATTACCTTCCTGGTGGCCAGCATCTTCTGCTTAGAGGAGGGGAAGAGCAGAGTCTGTTTATAACTGAACTGTTTAAGATGCAGTTGTTCTTGATGAGAACAGTCAGATGAGAGCTTTAATGAGAGTTCTGAGAGTACCTCACACTGTCATTAGTAAGCAGAGGCTTCCCAGTAACCTATCCCAAGTCACTTCCTCCTACAGCCGTTCACATACTTCCATAGTCAACTGCTGAACTAAATTCGGCTCCGCTCGGCCATCCCAACTCCCTTTCACCAGGTTCTTACCCTCCCTTAGTGTAACAGTTACACTATCACTTAGCACTTGAAATTCTTCCAAGCCATGTCATTTTCCTCTTCATCCAGCTCCACCACCAGTCCAGAAGTGCTCTCTGTATTTGTAATTAGAAAACTAACACTCTAGACTTGCAGAAAAACATCTTTCTACAGTGCTGTAGTTCCTATGAAATATCTCTGATATAAACCTAATACATGCCCATTCCTTAAGCAAAAAAAACTCTTAAGCCCTCCCTGAAGTCTCCTGGCTCTGTCTTGTATTTTCTTTTAGACGTAGACGAGTGAACATTTCTTCTGTGAAAACAGAGCAACAGGATTTCTGGAACAGAAGAGGGGGGAGACAAGGGGGTGAGCTGGGGTGGGTTCCACACACACACAAGTGTGCACAGCCCTTCTGCTGGGGCAGGTGGGGCAGCAGAGCCCCCGGCTGC
>NW_008586008.1:33116-35368 GCF_000691845.1 Merops nubicus | reverse complement strand
CCCATGCCCGTGGGCTTGGCTCCAGGCCGCTCGGCCGGCTGCAGCGCGGGTTGGCTGCCAGTGAACCACAGCAGATGTTTCTACCCAACAGGTTTTGGGGCTGGGGGGTCATTTTATGGTTTTTACCCTGTTCAAGCTACAGAACAGTCCCACAGCCCAGCTGTGAAAGGTCAGCAGCTGGGGAGGAACCACACAGCCTGTCTCCCCTCCCCACTGCCCAGAGACAGCCAGAGCAGCGTGGGAACCCAGCACCACGGGGCACCGGGGCCTGGCCCGGCCTCGCCACGGGGGTGCAGGACAGGAGACAACATCACCCACCTTGGCGTGCCCAGCAGCGTGCCTGCTCTTGTTGGAGAGCTCCACCAGTGCCACGATCACCCCCAGCGCCAGGCCCACCGCCAGCGTGAGGAAGAGCCCGCCCAGGGCCTGGGGCTGCAGGGGGCTCCAGCCCTCCCTGCCCCGGGGGGGGCAGCTGCTCTCCCACCACTTGTTACGCAGGTACTCCAGGTCGCCCGACTCCTGCAGCTTGAGGACAGCAATGGAAAGCTTCTTAGTCCAGGGGGACGCTGGCAGCATGAGAGAGAGAGAGAGAGAGGAGCACGGGATGAGCACTGTAACACTGAAGCAATCTGCTGCTAGCTACCAAGTGAAGCTGGGTGCTGCTGCCAGCTTTCAGCTGGTCATTCTGCAGACTAAGCCAAGGGCTTCTCTTAGGTAACCACCGGTCCTGTCCTGTCCATGGGGGTGTAATTCTCACAGAATAATGACTGAGTGAAGGTACTCTGGGAAATGAAGCAGTGCTGCTCCACAAGGGAACAAGCTGTCTACCCTGCTAACTGCATCAGGAGCTGTGTTACCTGGGAGCAAGGCAAAACCAGCAAAACCCACAGGAGCCAGGGAGACTCCTGGGAGCTGGGATTTTTTGCTCACTACAGTTCAAAGAGTCAATGGTAATTCATGGACAGAGTGCAAACCTGGCATAGCAGGGTTATGAATTTGTTCATGCTGGATCACTGATGTTCATGCAGAAAACACGTGAAGCTGCAGCACAGCTCCATGAGGCTTTGCTCTGTCAGGCTGCTGCCCGAGACCCAGGGAAGCCCAGCAGAGGAGTGGGACAGGGGTGCAGAGTGACTGACCCTGGGCAGTGGCGATGCCAAACCCTCGGGCTCCGATGACCTCGGGGGCCCTGATGAGATTGCAGTGCCTGGCAGCAGCGAGGTCCTGGGAGATGGATTCTCCAATGAAGGCATAGTTGGACTCCATCACACGCTGAACAGCTTCCTGGTAGGTTTTGACCAAAACGTGGTCTCGTCTCTTGTCCATGTATTCATAGATCATCTGATGGATGGGATTCTTGGAGTTCTGCAGCCCAAAAATCCAAGTGTCAAACTGAAGCATAAAACAACCATCCAACATAATCTCCATATATGTGCAGTGGGGGCAAAACAATTTGGAGCAAGAGTATTTACACCACTGCCCTTTGAGCCCTCTCCTGAGGCCTGGCACACAGCTAGCACAGATTTCCTCTAACACAGTGTTACTGCAGGGATATAAGCACTAAATGTTTCCCACCCCCCAAAACCAAGCTCTGCAGGCATGCAATTAACATACCCAGAAGTGACCTGAGTCACTCCTCGTGTCCAGGGTACACAGGGACAGCCCCTGAGGACTGGCACTGCTGTCTTAAAAAGGGAACACTATAAAAACACCATCTCTGTGATTTTCTCTCTGAGAAAAGGTGGAAGCAGAGGTGAACAAAACAAGCAGTCATGTTATCGGAGGTATCACGGGGGAACTGCTGGAGCTTGTGGTGATGAGGGTGGTGTAAGGACCTACAGACATGAGCTGGACCTGTTGGAATGTGTTTGGACCTGTTGGAACATGTTTGGACCTGTTGGAACATGTTTGGACCTGTTGGAATGTGTTCAGCAGAGAGCCACAGCAATGCTGGGAGGGCTGGAGCAGCTCTGCTGTGAGCACAGGCTGAGGGAGTTGGGGCTGTTCAGCCTGGAGGCTCCAGGGGGACCTTATAGTGACCTTCCAGTGGCTGAGAGGGGCTACAGGAAAGCAGGGGAGGGACTGTTCACAAGGGTCTGTAGGGACAGGACGAGGGGGAATGAATGGATTTAGGCTAGAAAAGGGCAGATTTAGGTTAGATGTCACAAAAAGTTCTTCAGTATGAGTGTGATAGATCCCTGGAATAGGTTGCCCAGAGAGGTGGTGGAGGCCCCATCCCTGGGGACATCACA
>NW_008586008.1:32592-33011 GCF_000691845.1 Merops nubicus | reverse complement strand
CCCCTGACACTCTGTAGAGCCCTCGGCCCCAGCTCCGCAGCCCGTGCATGTGCACAAGGAGATCCCCTGCACCTTGAAGAAGTAGAACGTAGAGGAGCCGTCCAGGGTGCCGAACTCGAGCTTCCTTTGCCTCACCAGATCTTCGAAGGTCTGGATGGGGAGCTGCTCGCTGCTGGAGCTCAGCAGGGCGCTGAAGTTGGCGATGTACGCGGCCAGCAGGGCGATGCTGAAGAGCCACCAGCCGGCGGCGATGAGCCGCACGGAGAGCGCCCGGGGCCGGGGGGTGGCGCCTGGCCACGGGGGCGAGAGGAGGAACTTCAGATTCAGGACCCCGAGCTAAAGGCTTCCCTCTAAATACAGCCCGAACTGCAGACTCTCCCCCGCAGCTGCGTGCAGGAGCCCGCGAAGCCCCGGGCGCG
>NW_008586008.1:31923-32568 GCF_000691845.1 Merops nubicus | reverse complement strand
GTGTGCCAATCCCCTGAAACCCCGCTGCACAGAGCAGCCCCACAGAGCCCAGCGCTCCCCAGCGCGGCTGCTGCAGCAGAAAATGCACCTCCCTCGGGGGAAGCCGGGCAGCTGCACAACTCCCACGGCTCCGCAGCCAAAACTCCCCAGCTGGGAGGGGTTTCAGTGCTGCCAGGCATCCCCTGGAGCACCCCTCCCAGCACAGCTCCCCAGTGTCAGACGGGTGAGCTGGAGCTGCCAGCAGCTTAGAACGCCGTGCTGCTCCCAGGGCTGTCCTGCTGTGCTCCTCCCAGCTCACCCTGCAGGGTGAGTGCTCCTGCTCCAAACCAGAGGCTGTTCAAGAAGGTGAAGTGGTTTTCTTCATTCTTGGGCTCGTTCCATTCACAGGGGCTCAGTCTGTGGGAGAACGACAAGATAAAACCAGACATTCAGGGTGGTAAAAAAAACATATCCATATTAGTAACCCTGCAGTGTGGCTGCAGCAGTGCAGCTGGCCTGGAAATGTCCCATTCTCCCCTTCTCCTCCACCTGAATTCCAGTTTAAGCAGTGCAGAAGAGAGGACTTCTGCTCAATGCCTCCAGTAGTTCTCAACCGTGACAGCTCAGGGGTCCTGTCACAGGTTTGCCAGACACTCTTCCCAAGCC